>NC_064829.1:115990934-116290934 GCF_024166365.1 Elephas maximus indicus | reverse complement strand
TACTGGTGATTAGAATGCAAAAGTTAGAAACAAAGAAGGATTGGTAGTTGGAAAATATGATACATGTGATGCCAGAGATTGCATGATGGAATTTTGTATGACCAACGACTTATTCATTGTAAATATCTTCTTTCAACAACATAAATGGTGACTATACATGTGGACCTCACTGGATGGAATACACAGCAATCAAGTAGACTGTATCTGTTGAAAGAGATGATGGAGAAGCTCAATATCACCAGTCGAAACAACGCCAGGGGCTGACTGTGGAACAGAGCATTGAAAGGAAGTTCAAATTGAGGCTGAAGAAAAAGAAAACAAGTCCATGAAAGCCAAAATACGACCTTGAGTATAGCCCACCTGAATTTAGAGACCATCTCAAGAACCAATTTGATGCATTGAACACTAATGACTGAAGACAAGTTATGGAATGACATGAAGGATATCATACGAGAAAAAGAAAAAGACCACTAAAAGGAGAGGGGAAAAAAAAAAAGAGAAGACCAAAGTGGATGTCAGAAGAGACTCTGAAACTTTCTCTTGACTGTAGAGCAGCTAAAGCAAAGGAATAAATGATGCAGTAAAAAAACTGAACAGAAAATTTCAAAGGGCAGCTTGAGAAGACAAAGTAAAGAATTACAATGACATGTGCAAAGACCTGGAGTTAGAAAACCAAAAGGCAAGAATCTACTTGGCATTTCTCAGGCTGAAAGAACTGAAGAAAAAATTCAAGCCTTGGGTCACAATATTGAAGGACTCTATAGGCAAAATATTGAATGATGCAGGAAGCATCAAAAGAAGATGGAAGCAATATACAGAGTCACTGTACCAAAAAGAATTGGTCAACGTTCAACCATTTCAGGAGAAGCATATAATCAAGAACTGATGGTATTGAAGGAAGAAGTCTAAGCTGCACTAAAGATACTGGCAAAAAAACAAGCTTCAGGAATTAATGGAATACCAGTTGAGATGTTTCAACCAATGGATGCTGCTCTGGGAGATGCTAACACATCTGTGCCAAGAAATTTGGAAGACAGCTTCCTGGTGAACCAACTGGAAAAGATCCACATTTGTGCCCATTCCAAAGAAAGGCAACCCAACAGAATGTGGAAATTATCAAACAATATCATTAATATCACACTCAAGTAAAACTTTGCTG
Organism: Elephas maximus indicus; assembly: GCF_024166365.1. Classification (NCBI taxonomy): domain Eukaryota; kingdom Metazoa; phylum Chordata; class Mammalia; order Proboscidea; family Elephantidae; genus Elephas; species Elephas maximus. The sequence goes on along the minus strand of NC_064829.1, from coordinate 116,289,775 downwards.
AAGATCATTCAGAAGTAGTTGCAGAAGAACATCAACAGGGAACTGCCAGAAATTCAAGCTGGATTCAGAAGAGGCCGTGGAACTGGGGATATCATTGCCGATGTCAGGTGGATCCTGGCTGAAAGCAGAGAATACCAGAAAGATGTTTACCTTTGTTTTATTGGTTATGCAAAGGCATTCGACTGTGTAGATCATAACAAATTATGGATAACACTATGAAGAACAGGAATTTTAGAACACTTAGTTGTGCTCATGAGGAACCTGAACATACATTAAGAGGAAGTTGTTAGAAAAGAACAAGGGGATACTTTGTGGTTTAAAGTCAGGAAAGGTGTGTGTCAGGGTTATATCCTTTGACCATACTTATTCAATCTGTATGCTGAGCAGATAACCTCAGAAGCTGGACTATATGAAGAACTGGGCATCAGGACTGGAGGAAGACTCATTAACAACCTGTGTTACGCAGATGACACAGCCTTGCTTGCTGAAAGTGAAGAGGACTTGAAGCACTTACTAATGAAGATGAAAGACTAGTCTTCAGTATAGATTACACCTCAACATAAAACAAAAATGCTCACAACTGAACCAGTAAGCAACATTATGATAAATGGAGAAAAGATTGAAGTTGTCAAGGATTTCATTTTACTTGGGTCCACAATCAGCGCTCGCAGAAGCAGCAGTCAGGAAATCACATGACACATTGCATTGGGCAAATCTGCTGCAAAGGACCTCCTTAAGGTGTTGAAAAGCAAAGATGTCGCCACGAAGATTAAGGTGCGCCTGACCAGGCTGTGGTGTTTTCAGTAGCCTCATATGCTTGCAAAAGGTGGACAGTGAATACAGAAGACTGAAGAAGGACCAATGCTTTTGAATTATGGTACTGGTGAAGAGTATTGAATATGCCATGGAGTGTCCGATGAACCAACAAGTCTGTCTTGTAAGAAGTACAGCCAGAATGCTCCTTAGAAGCAAGGATGGCGAGACTTTGTCTCACGTACCTTGTACCTGTTATCAGAAAGGGTCAGTCTCTGGAAAAGGACATCATGCTTGGTAGAATAGAGGGTCAGCAAAAAAGAGGAAGACCCTCAAGGAGATGGATTGACAGTGGCTGCAGCAGTGGGCTTAGGCATAACAATGATTGTGAGGACGGTACAGGATCAGGCAGTGTTTTGTTGTATGTAGGGTCGCTATGAGTTGGCACCTAACAACAACGAGTTAGTAGGATTCACACCAGGATTTCAAGGGTGGTCCAACATTAGAAAATCAATCAATGTAATACACCACATAAATAATATAAAGGAAAAGAACTGTCTGATCATATTAATTGATGCAGAAAATGCATTTAATAAAATCCAGCACCCTGTCCTGATAAAAACCCTCAGCAAAATAGGAATAGAAGGGAAATTTCTAAACATAATTAAGTGCATATATGCAAAACTAATAGCCAACATATTCTCAGTGGAGGAAATAAAAGGCCACAGCCATAGGAAGTAGGAGTACTGATGGAGCAGTGGTTAAAGTGCTCCGCTGCTAACGAAAAGGTCAGCATTTCCAACCCAGCAGCCACTCCACAGGAGAAAGATGGCGTAAAGAATGCAGTCATGGAAACCCTATGGGGCAGTTCTGCTCTGTCCTACGGGTCCTTACGAGTTGGAATCAACTCAACAACAACAAGGTGTTTTTTTTTTTTAATGTCATAGGAAGTACACATGAAGGCCCTGGGCAGGTACACTGGGTTAATACCAGAATGGAGGGTCCGGTTGCCCTTGGGATAATCCTGTGTATGGTTTTAGGGGATATTCTGCTCATGGAAAGTCAGAGTGGCCTTATCATATCCTGATCCATGTCATGAGTTTGGGACAACTTATCGGATTGAAACTCTGTCCTGCTATAGTTGGATCACTTCGGTTTTGGACAGGGCCAGGATTTCTTCAGGCTTTCCGGGAAAGAAAATGCTATTTTCATATAAAAATATAGTCCACTTGAAAACTCTCAAAGCCTGTCCTCTCATCATTTCTTCCCTGTAGCTCTGCGTGTTCGGTACTCTGCTTCTCAAGGAGAGGAATCCAGAGGAAGACTGATCAGTTCTTGGAATTTGAAGTCATGGCCCATGTGAGTTGCAATTGCCTCTCTTCAAAAATATGACCATTCATATCATGTGGATATTTGTATTCTTTATGCTTATACTGTTTACCTTAGTATTCAATGTGTTAAGTGATGATTGTGATAAAGTTTAGTACAGCAAAAAGAAAGTTTTATTCAGCATATATTCAAAAAGGCAAAAGTGGGAAGTGAACAAGCATGTCGTCAGAGCTAATGTCTGCCCGAAGCCGGGGAACGTTACAGAATCATCAGAATATGTTAACATCACAAATGGGAAAAATCACTGGAAGCTTCACCTTTTGCCGATTGGCTGAAAACTGCTAGATCAACATAAGTCTGCATTTTGAATCATGTTTCTTAATAATCATTGGTATAGGTTTCAGTAAGGACTGTCAGGAGCGCCTTCATTGGTCCAATAAATCTTACTATTCACTAAAAAACCAAAAACCAAACCCACCGTCGTGGAGTTGATTCTGACTCATAGCAACCCTATAGGACAGAGTAGAACTGCCCCATAGAGTTTCCAGGGAGAGCCTGGCAGATTTGAACTGCCGACCTCTTGGTTAGCAGCCGTAGCACTTGACCACTACGCCACCAGGGTTTCCCTATTCACTAAAGGCTAATAAAAAAAGATAAGAGTGGAAAGTATGTGGGTCATTAGTGCTGTGTTTTATGTGGAAAAAAAAAAACAAAAAAACACACCTGTTGCCCTCGAGTCAATTCCGACTCATAGTGACCCTATAGGACAAAGTAGAACTACCCCATAGGGTTTCCAGGGAGCATCTGGTGGATTTGAACTGCCGACCTTTTGGTTAGCAGTTGTAGCTCTTAACTACTATGCCATCAGGGTTTCCGTTTATGTGAAAGGTTCCCTAAAAGATGTTTTCCAAGATTGTCCTAGCTATTGTGTTTTTTTTTTTTAATTTTTATTAAGCTTCAAGTGAACATTTACCATTCCAATCAGTCTGTCACATGTAGGTTTACATACATCTTACTCCCTTCTCCCACTTACTCTCCCCCTATTGAGTCAGCCCTTACAGTCTCTCGTTTCGTGCCAATTTTACCTTCTTCCCTCTCTCTCTATCTTCCCATCCCCCCTCCAGTCAAGAGTTGCCAACACACTCTCCCGTGTCCACCTGATTTAATTAGCTCACTCTTCAGCTATTGTGTTTTATACCTCAGGGTCCATTCAGTGTGTCCTTGTGAGTCCTTGGGGGTCCAGCTCCAGCTGGGTCACATTCTAGGACAGAGAATAATGGCTCCAATATTATCTCCTAAATCACTTCCTTAGGTGTCCCCCTTCTTTCCAGCCAAAGTTTCCAAATCTGTCTTTTAGGGCATTCAGTATCTTCTGTGTCCTCTGTCTTCTGCCATCGTTCTCAGTAGGGCATCAGCAAGAAAGAGGAAGACCCTCAACGAAATGGATTGACACAATGGTTGCAACAATGGGCTGAAACATAGCAACCATTGTGAAAAGGTGCAGGACCAGTGTTTCGTTATGTTGTACATAAGGGTCACTATGAGTAGAAATGGACTTGATGGCCCCTAACAACAGGGAAATAGTAGAGACTTCCTTTTCAAAATTGTGGCCTTAACAAGGTGGAACTGAGTGGTTAAAGGACTCACACACGAGAAAGCTTTTATTTAGTACTCTGTGCAATGGAGTTTTCCAGTTAATCAAGATGGGGTTTGGTGTTGTTTGATATTCATTTCAGGATGTGACACTTTGTGAGGCTTTTAGTTAAGGGACATGTGAGGCTGAGTTCAGGGTGGGCGTTGAAGAATTTGGCCTTTGTCCTGGTACCTTTAAGGTAACCTCTAAACCCTTGGAATTTCTGGAATTATTAGGGTGTCTAGTTATTCATGAGGGCTCCAGACCACAGCCTGAAGAGTGTATGATAATGTGATTCCTGTTGGCTGGGGCTGGCTATGTCAGAGAGACCATCCTCCAAGGGATGGAAGGGGGCTGAAGATTGAGTTCAGCGATGATTCAGTCAGTCTTACTTAGGTAATAAAACCCTAATAAAAACTCTGGACAGTGAAGTTCGGGGGAGCTTCATGACTGGCAATAGACATTAGTGCCATAGGAAGGTGATGCACCTCTGGGTACACAGAAGCTGTGCGTTGGGGACCCTCCCAGACCTGACCCGATACATCTGTTCTTTATGCTGGTCTTGATTTGTATCCTTTTTAATAAAACTGCAGTTATTAAGTATGGCACTTTTCTGAGTTCTTTGAATCATTCCACTGAATTATCAAGCTTGAGGGGGTAGTAGGGACCCCCAAATTTATAGTCACCAGGTCAGAAGTGTAGTTGTCCTGAGGACCCCCAAAGTTGTGGCTGGTATCCTGAGGGGCTAGTGGGAACCCCAAAATTTGAAGCCAGTTGATCAGAAGTGCAGTCTCCTGGGAACCCCTGATCTTGCCGCTGGTATCTGAAGTCTTGGGCAGACTTGGCAGTCTGGAGGGCTGTGTGTTTAAATCTGTGAGATCTGACTTAACTCTCCGGGGACTGGGATCAGAAGAAGAACTACATTGCAGTTAATGTCAGAACAGAATTAAACGGATTTTTACAAGAGAGACCTGGAATCTTGTTAGGGAATCACTGGGAGATTAATATCATTAATGAGTCGTGTGCTGATTGTCAGCTACTTAGCCAAGAACCTAGAGATCCTACACATTCTTCACAGAAACTGGTAGGGTATTTATTTTGGGAGTTTATCTCTTAAGACTCCTTTTAACTTCACCTAACAGAAAACTCAACTAAAAGAAACTTAAGCAAATAAACAAAAAACAAATACTACTTTTCTCACATAGGAAACATTCTTTTTTTTAACAATTTTTATTGTGCTTTAAGTGGAAGTTTACAAATCAAGTCAGTCTCTCACACAAAAACTTATATATACCTTGCTACACACTCCCAATTACTCTCCCCCTAATGAGACAGCCCGCTCCCTCCCTCTACTCTCTCTTTTCGTGTCCATTTCCCAGCTTCTAATCCCCTCTACCCTCTCATCTCCCCTCCAGACAGGTGATGCCTACATGGTCTTAAGTGTCCACCTGATCCAAGAAGCTCACTCCTCACCAGCATCCCTGTCTGAAGAGTTGGCTTTGGGAATGGTTCCTGTCCTGGGCCAACAGAAGGTCTGGGGGCCATGACCACTGGGGTCCTTCTAGTCTCAGTCAGACCATTAAGTCTGTTTTTTTCACATAGGAAACATTCTTCCTCACATAATAAGAAATCTGGAGTTGGTCATTCCAGGCTGCTGTAGCCTCTCAGTGTCGTCAACAGAGAACTCACAGGATGTCTGTCATTCTGGGCCACCATCCTGGTGTCTTCATGATTGTCACCAGCAGGTCACAAAGATGCTGTTATTGGAGCAACAGGAATTTTTAAGAATATGGAGGCACTGGGTTTCAGTTGCACTAATATCCGTGACATTTCCCCCAGCGTCACAGGCTCTAGATCGTTTGCTCACTGTATATCCCATTTCATGCAGCGCCATTTTCCATCTTACTCCTTCCATTTAAAAGGTTTCTTTTAATTTCATCATTAATAGTTGGATTTGTCATTTTAGGAGTTGGTGATGTTCAGGGATGTGACCATAGACTTCTCTAAGGAGGAGTGGGAGTGCCTGGACTTGGAACAGAGGGATTTGTATAGAGACGTAATGTTGGAAAACTACAGCAACATGGTCTCACTGGGTAAGAGTGTCTCCCCTGAGTGGTTTCGAATTTAACCACAGAAATTCCTGCTTTCTACATTGTGAATTTCTGGATTGTCTTGCAAATGGCTAGTGAAATTTCTGGCCTGTTTCTGGGGAAATGGTTTATACTTTGAAAAGTTGGCAGTAGTCATCATCATTGGAAACCCCCATCTTTACCTTTAGAAGTCCTTTTTGCCTTTTCCCCCCCCTTTCCTGTAATTGTCTCTCTTCCTTAATGACCAAAGGACTAGGTGCAAAGTTTTGAAACCCTTACTACATGGCTATTTCCTATTTCTTATCTTCTGAGCAGGACTTTGCATTCATCGGCCAGATGTGTTCTCCGTATTGGGGAAAGGGAAAGAGCCCTGGATGGTTTTGAGGGACCAGACAAGAGGACCTTGTTTAGGTGAGTGAGGCCTTAGCAAGCAAGGGGAGGCTGTCTCCAGGTCAGCTGCTTAGTGAGGCAACAACACCTTCAGGTACTGGTCTGGGATCTCCCTTCAAAGACCATAAGCTTGTGGATAAAGACCTGAGACCGAGACAGGAAAGTAACCTTTTTAACATCAATGTCCAAAAGACCCTTCCCTTCACCTCCAAATAACACTCCAGTTTTGTGCTTTCATTTTTCCCTCATGTTTCAAAAAGTTCAATGGCATTTTGTTTTCTCCAGTAGTTATTATTTTATCCATGCTTTGGATTCAGTTCCTCCCTTCTCTCTATTTTTTTAAATTTAGACTTTTGTAAATTACTTCACTCCCTTAAAAAAAAAAACAAAAACTTACTGACGCTACTTTTCATTTTAACTACTACCTCGTAACTTTTAAAAAAATTTCCCTGGTTTCTCCTTGCTTCTGCAGTTCATTCATTAATACATCATTTTAATTAACAGTTACTGATTTTCTAACTTATTTTAGATTTAGGAGAGTTAATAAAGGGTACATTATTTACTAAGAAAGTTTGTACCATCTTCTGAAACATGTCCATAAATTTCTGCAAAACAGAAATTAAAAGGAGGCTCCAGGTATATGTTATTTCATACATAATACACAGTAGTATATTAGGGTGCTTAGCTGAAAACTAGTATAATACGTGACAGTGGTTTCTAGCCACAGTGTGAAGGGTGGCAGAAGAGAGGTTAGGGCTAATGAAGAACAACCAGAGAGATAAATCCTGGCTGTCAACAAGAAGCAAGGATTATTATATTTGGCAAGTAGATGGGTAATTGGTGAATTTCATATTATGGGCAGGCCTCAGATTGAAATAGCATACTCTTGGAGCCTCTTTTTAATATGCAATATGAGAGAAAGAAAATAACATTTTCGTTTCTTTTTTGGAAATGTTTTTAAATTCCAGAACTGATATTCATTTTTTAAAATTGTTCTGTTCCTGAACTATTTATTCATGAAACAACTTGAATAGATCTCAGGGATGGTGGTGGTGGTGGGGTTATGACTATAGAGAGGTTAGCACGAGGGTGAGCTTTGGGGAGATAGGAGTAGTTCTTTATCTTGACTATGGTGGCGGTCACACGAATCCATACCTGTGATAAAATGACATAAAAATATGCACACACATCGTATCAATGTCAGTCTCCTAGTTTTAATATTGTACTATAATTATGGAAGATGTGGCCATTGGGGCAAACTGAGTGAAGAATACATAGTGATACTCTGGACTATCTTTGTAAATTCCTGTAAATTTATAATTATCTCAAAATAAAAAGCTTTTAAAAATTATTGTTCTATAAGGTATATACAATTTTGTATTATTTATTCCCTAAATAATACCATATGCCTTTTTTTTTAAGTTTGTTTATTTTCAAATATTATAAACATATTATTGTATATCAAGGTTGCTCTGCGTTTCTTGTTACTAAAGTTGTCACTGCTGGTACACATCATTAGTCATGGGGAATTTTCCACACTGCATGATAGTCAGGTCTCTGATACAAGATTTCAAGGCAGAAGGGTTTAAAGTTAGAAGACCACTTGCCCAACTAATTTGATAGCTAATTGACTAGTTGTTGAAAAAGTTATTCAAAATCATACAAAATTACATGAGTACCTTGAACAACTTGTAAATATCTATTTACAACCTGTAACTGTTCATCCACCCCTGTTTCAGTGTAGGTCCAGGTTATATTTGCCCTGATTGGAATTCTCCTTCTTTCTTGTATTAACCACGTGTGTAACTCATTCTCCTAATTTCCTTGGTTTGTTTCATTAAAGGGGAGCCAGAATTTAGCTGTTCTCACTATGACTGGCTCACTCAAAACTACTAAGATAAATTTGGCTAGCCTTCTCATTGAGTCTTTCTAGACTCATCAACTTAGTTTTCATAAAAACAGCTGTTCTCTGATATTTTATTATATAATATTTAATATATCAACAATTTTCATAAACAAATTTGGGACCAAACAACTGATTCATAGCGAGCACAAGGGGGATGATAGAGGTAGCTACTACTTGAGTGCAGTTAATGTGGGCATTAATACCTAAGTTCTCTGGAGGACTAGAGGGCATTGGTTCACGTGGAGGTCAGATACCATATCAGTTTCATTATAACCTCACCGCAAATGGGTTATTTATTTACTTTTCAAATTTTATTGTGCTGTCAGTAAAAGTTTACAAATCAAGTCAGTCTCTCATATAAAACCTTATATGCACATTGCTATATACTCCTAGTTGCTCTTCCCCTAATGAGACAGCACACTCCTCTCCACCCTCTATTTCCCTGTCCATTCAGCCGGCTTCTGTCCCTGTCTGCTTTCTCATCTCCCCACCAGACAGGAGCTGCCCACATAGTCTCATGTGTCTACTTGATCCAAGAAGCTCACTCCTCACCAGTATCATTTTCTATCCTATAGTCCAGTCCAATCCCTGTCTGAAGAGCTGGCTTTGGTAACAGTTCCTGTCTTGGGCTATAACAGAGGGCCCGGGGACCATGACCTCTGGTGTCCTTCTAGTCTCAGCCAGACCATTAAGTCTGGTTTTTTATGAGAATTTGAGGTCTGCACCTCACTGCTCTCCTGTTCCTTCAGGGATTCTCTGTTGTGTTCCCTCTCATGGATGTCATCAGTTGTAGCCACGCACCATCTAGTTCTTCTGGTCTCAGGCTGATGTAGTCTCTGATTTATGTGGCCCATTCTGTCTCTTGGGCTCATACTTACCTTGTGCCTTTGGTGTTCTTCATTCTACTTTGCTCCATGTGGGTTGAGACCAATTGATGCATCTTTTAGATGGCTGCTTGCTAGCGTTTTAAGACCCCAGATGTCACTCTCCAAAATGGGATGCAGAGTGTTTTCTTAATAGATTTTATTATGCCATTTGACCTAGATGTCCCCTGAAATCATGGTCCCAAAACCCCTGCCCCTGCTTCGCAGCCTTCGAAGCATTTGGTTTATTTCAGGAAACTGCTTTTAGTTTAGTCCAGTTGTGCTGACCCCTCCCGTATTGTGTGTTGTCTTTCCCTTCACCTAAAATAGTTCTTGTCTAGTGTCTAATTAGTATCTAATTAGTGAATACCCCCTCCTTTCCTCCCCTCCTCACTCTCGTAACCATCAAAGAATATTTTCTTCTCTGTTTAAACTATTTCTTGAGTTCTTATAATAGTGGTCTCATACAATATTTGTCCTTTTGCAGCTGACTAATTTCACTCGGCATAATGCTTTCCAGATTCCTCCATGTTATGAAATGTTTCACGGATTCATCATTGTTCTTTATTGATGTGTAGTATTCCATTGTGTGGATATACCATAATTTATCCATTCATCTGCTGATGGGCACCTTGGTTGCTTCCATCTTTTTGCTATTGTAAACAGTGCCGCAGTAAACATGGGTGTGCATATATCTGTTTGTGTAAAGGCTCTTATTTCTCTAGAATGTATTCCAAGGAATGGGATTGCTGGATTGTATAGTAGTTCTATTTCTAGCTTTTTAAGGAAGTGCCAAATTGATTTCCAAAGTGGTTGTACCATTTTACATTCCCACCAGCAGTGTATAAGTGTTCCAGTCTCTCCACAACCTCTCCAGAATTTATTATTTTGTGTTTTTTGGATTAATGCCAGCCTTGGTGGAGTAAGATGGAATCTCATTGTAGTTTTGATTTGCATTTCTCTAATGGCTAATGATCGTGAGCATTTCCTCATGAATCTGTTAGCTCCTGAATGTCTTCTTTAGTGAAGTGCCTGTTCATATCCTTTGCTCCAAATGGGTTATTTTTAATTAACAACATCTAATAATTGAATTCTCCCTTGATAGTTTTCTCTATTTTTCTATCTGAACCGTTATTCATAATTATTTCCTTTAACTTGAATGTGACATGTTCTGTGTTATTAGGTTCCTAGACCCTGGTAACTTTAGACCAGACCATTCCTCATATATTAGACTGATGCTCTGTTATTTCTAACATTCCTGTTTTTAAGTCAGAATTAGATACAATATCATAGTACACATCTTATACAATACTTGGAAAACTGTAGATCTTTTCTGAGATATTTTCAGTCGCCTTGGATATAAGGGAAAGGAAGCTAAGACCTGGGAGAGGGCATAAAAGCCCCAAACATATTGTGCTTCTGAAGAATGAATGAGCAATACTATAAATTCAAGCATAAATAAGTAAACTATTAGTTTAAACCCTTAGTAAACTTGGTAAGCTCTTATCACATCTCTTAGTTGGGATCATGTGACAACAATGATGTGGCTGTACGCAGTGGAGGAAATAGTAGTGTGCAAAGACAAATGGAAGGATGAAGAAGTATGTATGATCACATTTCTCCATATTTGCTTTGACTAAGATAGCCTGGAACCCAGACTAAAACATTTGGTACCAGAGGTGGGGTCCTGCTCTAACAAATACCTAAAATGTGGAAGTGGCTTTGGAATTGGGCAATGGGTGGAGGCTGGAAAAGTTTTAAAGTGCCTAATAGTAAAAGCCTAGATTGCCTTGAAGAGACTGTTGGATAGAATTATGGATGTTAAAGGCAGTTCCAATGAGGGCTTAGAAGGAAATGAGAGCCATAGAGAAAGTCTCTGTCATTTTAGAGAATACATGTGGAGCCATCAGCTGAATGTTGTTAGGCCTGTGGATATTAAATGTGCTTCTGGTGAGGCTTTAAAAGAAAATGATGAACATTTGATGGGACAGTGATGGACGGATGATGCTTTTTATTCAGTGGCAAAGAACTTGTCTGAATTATTTTCAAATGTTTGGTAGAAGGTAGAACTTGTAAATGATGAATTTGGATATTTGGCTGAGAAGATTTCTAGGCAAGATCTTAAAGGGGCCCCATGGGTTTTCCTTGCCATTTATAATAAAGTGCAAGAGGAAAGAGATGGACTTAACAATGAACTGTGCAAAATGAAAACAGAGCTTAAAGGTCTGGAAAATTCTGTTGTACTAACTTGGGACACATGTCCTAGAATTTTCACCAAGGATGTGGTTATGTAATCTTTTGTTAAAGAGGTTAAGCCTGTGACTGATGGATCTAACCAGCTACCACAGCAGAACACCCACCAGCTTAGACTGAAGGGAGCAGACAGGATGAAGGCAAGGAATGCTGTCTGCCTCTTGGAATTCTAAAGGTAGGAAACAGGCCAAAAGAGCTACGTCCGTTGTCCTCCAAGAAAAGGACCATCCCTAGAGCAGCTTGGAGATCAGCAGAACTGTTAGATGGAACACAGGAAGCAGGGCTGACTGGATTTGAAAGGGTGGAGCCAAGGTCTCCTAGGTCTCAAAGGGTGGACTCACAGCCTTCTAGGTTTCAAAGGGTGGAGCAACAGCCATATGGGTTGTTCTATTTCTTTGCTTTTCAACACTTTTAAAGAAGTCTTTCAAAGGGTGGGGCCACACCCTCCTAGGTTTCAGAATCAGAGCTCCACCAACTCAGTTCAGGAGTGTGGGGCTGCTTTCATGTTGCCCAAGAGAATGGGGCAGCCACCCAAAGTTGAGGGAATGGGGCTGCCATGCCCAAGGAGTAGGAGAATGGAGTCTACTGGGGCCCAGGGAGTAGAGTCACCACTCAGATGGATTAGGGGATTGGGGCCACCCAAAGGCGAGGGAGCAGAGTTGCCATCCCACTGGGTCTGAAAGGTGAGAGAACATGGCCAGCACCCAGAGTATGGAGGGCAGGGCCATGGCCTAGATGGTCCCAGAGAACAGACGATTATCTTTAAGCCTTAAGAGCTAATGTGGAGCTCTGGTGGCAAGTAGTTAAGAGCTAGGCTGCTAACCAAAAGGTTGGCAATTTGAATCCACCAGCTGCTTCTTGGAAACCTGATGGGGCAATTCTACTCTGTCCTATAGGGTTGCTATGAGTCAGAATCAACTCAACAGCATCGGGTTTTTTGTTTTTTCCTTTGGGATAATAGCTAATGTAATTTGTTCTGCTGTGTTTTGGACTTGTTATGTTGTTAGGTGCCATTGAGTCGTTTCCAACTCATAGCCACCCTGTGTACCACAGAGTGAAATACTGCCCAGTCCTGTGCCATGCTCACATCGTTGTTATGCTTCAGCCCACTGTTGCAGCCACTGTGTCAGTCAATCCCGTTGAGGGTCTTCCTATTTTTTGCTGATCCTCTGCTTTACCAAGCATGATGTCCTTCTTCAGGAACTGATCCTTCCTGACGACATGTCCAGAGTATGTAAAACGCAGCCTTTCCACCCTTGCCTCTAAGGAGCATTCTGGTTGTACTTCTTCCAAGACAGATTTGATCGTCTTTTTGGCAGTCCATGGTATATTCACTATTCTTCTCCAACATCACAATTCAAAGGCGTCAGTTCTTCAGCCTTCCTTATTCATTGTCCAGCTTTCACATGCATATGATGCAACTGAAAATACCATGGCTTGGGTCAGGCACACCTTGGTCTTTAAGGTGACGTCTTTGCTTTTCAACACTTTTAAAGAAGTCTTTTGCAGCAGATTTACCCAGTGCAGTACGTCTTTTGATTTCTTGACTGCTGTTTCCATGGGTGTTGATTGTGGATCCAAGTAAAATGAAATCCTTGACAACTTCAGTCTTTTCCCCATTTATCACTGCTGTTGCTTATTGGTCCAGTTGTGAGGATTTTTGTTTTCTTTATGTTGAGGTGTAATCCAAACTGAAGGCTGTGGTCTTTGATCTTCATCAGTAAGTGGTTCAAGTCCTCTTCGCTTTCAGCAAGCAAGGTTGTGTCATCGGCATAACGCAGGTTGTTAATGAGTCTTCCTCCAACCCTCATGCCTTGTACTTTGTGTACTCCAGCTTCTCAGATTATTTGATCAGCGTACAGATTGAATTGATATGGTGAAAGGATACAACTCTGACACACACCTTTCCTGACTTTAAACCACGCAGCATCTCCTTGTTCTGTCCGAACAACTGCCTTTTCATCTATGTACAGGTTCCTCATGAACACAATTAAGTGTCCTGGAATTCCTATTCTTCAGAATGTTATTCATAATTTGTTATGATCCACACAGTCAAATGCCTTTGCATAGTCAATAAAACACAGGTAATCATTTTTCTGGTATTCTCTGCTTTCAGCCAGGATCCATTTGTCATCAACAATGATATCCCTGGTTCCACATCCTCTTCTGAATCCGGCTTGAATTTCTGGCAGCTCCCTGTCCATATACTGCTGCAGCCATTTGAATGATCTTCAGCAAAATTTTACTTGCACATGATATTAATGATAATTGTTCAATAATTTCCACATTCGGTTGGGTCACCTTTCTTGAGAATAGACAAAAATAGGGATCTCTTCCAGTCTGTTGGCCAGGTAGCTGTCTTCCAAATTTCTTGGCACAGACAAGGGAGCACTTCCAGCACTGCATCCATTTGTTGAAACATCTCAGTTGATATTCTGTCAATTCCCGGAGCCTTGTTTTTCGCCATGGCCTTCAGTGCAGCTTGGACTTCTTCCTTCAGTACCATCAGTTCCTGATCTTATGCTACCTCTTGAAATGGTTGGGCATTGACCAGTTCTTTTTGGAATAATGACTCTGTGTATTCCTTCCATCTTCTTTTGATGCTTTCTGTGTCATTTAATATTTTCCTATAGAATCCTTCACTATTGCAGCTCGAGTCTTGAATTTTTTCTTCAGTTCTTTCAGCTTGAGAAATGCTGAGCATGTTCTTCCCTTTTGGTTTTCTATCTCCAGCTCTGTGTACATGTCAGTATAATACTTTACTTTGTCTTCTCGAGCCACCGTTTGATCTTCTGTTCAGTTCTTTTACTTCATCATTTCTTCCTTTTGCTTTAGCGGCTCGACATTCAAGAGCAAGTTTCAGAGTATCTTCAGACATCTATTTTGGTCTTTTCTTTCTTTCCTGTCTTTTTAATGACCTCTTGCTTTCTTCATGTATGATGTCCTTGATGTCCACAACTTGTCTGGTCTTCGGTCATTAGTGTTCAACATGTCAAAGCTATTCTTGAGATGGTCTCTAAATTCAGGGGGGATAAACTCAAGGTCATACTTTGGGTCCTGTGGACTTGTTCTGATTTTGATCAGTTTCAACCTAAATTTGCGTATGAGGAATTGATGGTCTGTTCCACAGTTGGCCCCTGGCCTTGTCCTGACTGATGATATTGAGCCTTTCCATCCATGTCTCTCCACAGATGTAGTCAATTTGATTTCTGTGTATTCTATCTGGTGAAGTCCACGTGTATGGTTGCTGTTTATGTTGGTTAAAAAAGGTATTTGCAATGAAGAAGCCGTTGGTCTTTTTAAAAATTCTACCATGCAATCTCCAGCATTGTTTCTATCACCAAGGCCATACTTTCCAACTATGGAGCCTTTTTGTTTCCAGTTTTTGCATTCCAATCACCAGTAATTATCAATGCGTCCTGATTGCACATTGATCAATTTCAGACTCCAGAAGTTGGTAAAAATCTTCTGTTTCTTCATCTTTGGCCTTAGGGGTTGGTGTGTAAATTTGAATGACAGTTGTATTAACTGGTCTTTCTTGTAGGCATATGGATATTATCCTATCACTGACAGCACTGTACTTTAGAATTGATCTTGAAATGCTGTTTTTGAGAATGAATGCAACGCCATTCCTCTTCAGGTTGTCATTCCCAGCATAGTAGACCATATGATTTTCCGATTCAAAATGGCCAATACCAGTGTGTTTCAGCTCACTAATGCCTAGGATATTGATGTTTATGCGTTACATTTCATTTTTGATGATTTCCAGTTTTCCTAGATTTCACACTTCGTATATTCCACGTTCTGATTATTAATGGATGTTTGCAGCTGTTTCTTCTCATTTTGAGTCATGCCACATCAGCAAACGTAGGTCCCGAAAGCTTGACTCCATCCACATCATTAAGATCAACTTTACTTTGAGAAGCAGCTCTTCCCTAGTTGTCTTTTGAGTGCCTTCCAACCTGGGCGGCTTATCTTCTGGCACTGTATCAGACAATGTTCTCCTGCTATTCACAACGTTTTCACTGGCTAATTCTTTTCAGGAGTAGACTGCTGGGTCCTTCTTCCTAGTATGTCTTAGTCTGGAAGCTTAGCTGAAACCTATCTGCCATGGGTGACCCTGCTGGTATATGAATACCAGTGCATAACTTCCAGCATCACAGCAACATGCAAGCCCCCACACTACAACAAACTGACAGACACATGGGGGCTGGACTTGCTTGGTGTCCATTATCCCTTCTTTCCCTCCAATTTCTTCCACTTGTAATGGAAATGTCTGCCTTGTGCCTGTTCCACCGTTGTTGTTTGGAAATGGATAACTTGTATTCTAGATTTCACGGGTGCCCCAGGATAGAATGCACCTAAAGTCTCCCCCGTATTTGATTTAGATGATTTAGCAGATGAGATTTTGGACTTGGAGTTGATATAAGGCTTTTGGGATGATGTGATAAGGTAAATGGATTTTTTTTTTATGTGGGAAGGGCATGAATTTTGGGTGGCCAGAGGGTGAATGTTGTGGATTGAATTGTTTCCCTCAGAAGTATGTGTTGTAAATCCTAACACCTATACCTGTTGATGTAATCCTGTTTGGGAATACTGCTTTTTGTTGTGTTTATGTGGCTATGTCAGTGTAGGATGTGTTTTGAACCAATCACGTTTTGAGATACAAGATGAGTAGATTAGACTCAGAGAAACAAGCAGAGATGGGGAAAGACAGATCTTATGACACATGACATCTCCAAGAAACCAAGAACAAGATGAAAAGAGACAAGGACCTTCCCCTAGAGCCACAGAGAGAAAAAACCTTCCACTGTGATGGCTTATGTTGCGTCAACTTGGCTAGGCTATCATTGTCAGTAGTTTGGCAGATACTATGTAATGACCTTCCATTTTGTGATCTGATGTGAGCAGCCAATCAGTTGAAAGAGGAGTTTTCTAGTATATAGCTAGCCTCCAGTATATAAATGGATGTTCTTGCAAAGCTTGCTGTTTCTTGATCCTGCACTCTTCTCATTGCCTGACCTCGGTTTTTGGGGCATAGCCCTGCAGAAGTCTCTGGACAGCTGCCTGACCTGCAGTTTGGGGTTCATTACCCCTGCAACCACCTGAGCCAGCAGAGGTCTTCAGCCTGTTGCCTGACCCACGGATTTGGAATTACCAGCTCCCCACAATTGCATGAGCCATTTCCTCACAATTGCATGAGCTATTTCCTTGAGGTAAATTCCTGTCTCTATATACGAGGGTAAGTAAAAAAAGTATTGCTACTAGGGTTCCAGTTCCTACATGTACAGGTTTATTCTAAACAAAACGTGTATAAACATGTTTCTGCGATCAGTGGATGGCTGCAGACAAGTGCTCTCAGTGATACACTTGTCTTAGTCTCCTTAGGGTGCCTTCAAAGAAAAAAAAAAAGGGGTACTTTTTGTGCCATGGAAGAAAACTATTTTGAGGTCAGATTTTTAACAAAACTCAAGTAGACATCTTCCCAAATCATTGATCTTTGCTGCCCCACATAATACAACAGTGTTTAGATTGTTCAAGCGTTTTAAGGAAGGTCAGGAAGACCTCAAAGATGAGCCAGGAGAGGAAAGACTGCTCAGAAGGTTATGAGAACTGTTTTCTGGGATTCCAAAGGGGTAATCTTCATGGATATTCTCAAAGGACACAGGGGCTTATTAGGAAGAAGTTTTAAGAAAATTGAAAACTGCATTGGTGAGAAAAAGGCCAGGAAAATTGTGCCAAGGAATTGTTTTTCCATCACAACAATGCACCTGCTCATTCTTCAAGGGTAGCAAGGGCTGCCCTACAAGAATTTTGTTGAAAATCTCACCCCATCTACCCTACAGCCTGGATCTTCCCCCTTCAGACTTCGTTTTGTTCCCAAAACTCAAAGAACTTTTAAAAGGAACATGAGGATGCCAGAATGGTTATTGTGACGTGTTGTAGATCGAAGAGCACAGAATTCTTCAGGGAAGGGTTAGAGGGATGGAAACATGGCCTTCAGGAGGTATGTCAAGATGGAGGATATGTCAAGAAACAGTAGCTTCATATTTGGATATTTTTGTTTAATCGGGGTTTCTATGATTTTGTAGCAATACTTTTTGACTTACCCTCATGTATATTTATACATCTATATATACTTCACTGGTTTTGCTCCTGTAGAGAACTCAGACTAAGACACAGGATGTACGTTTGTTTCCTTCATCTTTAAAGAAAGCGACATGGAAGCAGTATATACAATCATTTCAGTACAGATGGGGAAGGGATTAAGCAGTAAGACACATTGTATTGTTATATAATTAGATTATCGTACTTGTCTTTCTTGAGCCTTGATCTTTGTAATACTTTCTTTTACTTCTTTCTAAATCCCTTTTTATTGTTGTTGTATAGTGTATTTATTCAGCAATTACCTTTAAATGCCTAACATGTGCTAGTGTTAATTATACCATAGTGAGTGAAATATCCTTTAGCCTTTAAATTGTTATTCCATGGTTGGAGTAGTACCTGGGCAATCATTTTTTTACTGAACTCCTCAGATGAATTTAATCAAAACAATACTTATCACCTGACTCTACTTCTGTGCGTTTTTAAATTTCCATTTCCTGCCCTTTTTTCATATTGTCCAGAATTATTTAAACTGTTCACTTTTCGTGTATATTATTTTAGAATTTACTTCCTATATGTGTAATGGAAGGTTTATTTCTTTTTGAACAGTAATACAGTATGCATTTACCTTCTTATCTTTCAGACATGCAGTCCAGATGTCAGACCAAGAAGTTATCACCAAAAAATGGCATTTTTGAAAGAGAATTACCCCAGTGGGCAATTATGGATATTTATAACCACAGCCTTGAAAGTTTGTGTTTTGGAGGTGACTGGGAAGGCAGAGATCAGTTTGAGGCACAACAGGAAAATCAGGAGGAATATTTTAATCAGCTGATACTCACCTATGAAAAAGTACCCACTTTTACCCAGAACACAGCATTTAATCTATGTCAGAGACTTAATACAGGAGAGAAACTGAATGAATTTAAAGCATGTGAGAATGCCTTTAGCTGTGGCTTAGACCTTACTCAACATCAGTTAATTCATACTGGTGAGAAACTCTGTGAAGAAAAGGAATGTGGGAAGACCGTTCTTCCCGATTCAGAACTTACTCAATGTCAGACTGTTCTCACTTCTAAGAAAACATATGAATGTAAAGAATGTGGGAAGACCTTTAGTTTGCGTTCAAGTCTTACTGGTCATCACAGAATTCATACTGGTGAGAAACCTTTTAAATGTAAGGAATGTGGAAAGGCCTTTAGGTTTCATTCACAACTTAGTGTTCATAAGCGAATTCATACTGGTGAAAAATCTTACGAATGTAAGGAATGTGGGAAGGCCTTTAGTTGTGGCTCAGATCTTACTCGACATCAGAGAATTCATACTGGTGAGAAACCCTATGAATGTAAGGAATGTGGGAAGGCCTTTAGTCAGCGATCACATCTTACTAAACATCAGCGAATTCACACTGGTGAAAAACCTTATGAATGTAAAGAGTGTGGGAAAGCTTTTACTCGTGGCTCACACCTAACTCAACATCAGAGAATTCATGCTGGTGAAAAATCTCATGTATGTAAGGAATGTGGAAAAGCTTTTATTCGTGGTTCAAATCTTGCTCAGCATCAAAATATTCATTTTGGCAGGAAACCCTATAAATGTGAGAAATGTGGGAAAGCCTATATCTGGAGTTCACACCTTGCTCGACATCAGCGAATTCATACCAGTAGGAAACCTTATGAATGTAAGGATTGTGGGAAGACTTTTATTTGGGCTTCATATCTTGTTCAACATGAGAAAATTCATAGTGAGAGGAAACTCTTTGAATGTAGGGAATGCAGAAAGACCTTTCTTCATGGCTCACAGTTGAATCGACATCAGAAAATTCATACTGGTGAGAGAAACTATGAATGTAAGGAGTGTGGAAAGACCTTTTTTCGTGGTTCAGAACTCAATCGGCATCAGAAAATTCACACTGGCAAGAGACCATATAAATGTGAAGAATGTGGAAAAGCCTTTCTCTGGGGTTCACAACTTACCCGACATCAGAGAATTCATACTGGTGAAGAACCTTATGTATGTAAAAAATGCGGAAAATCTTTTCTATGGGGCTCACAGCTTACACGACACAGGAAAACTCACATTGCTACAGAACCCTATGAATGTAAGGAAAGTGGGCAGATCTTTCGTCATCATTCATATTGTATTGAACAGAAAATTCACAGTGGAGAGCATCTCTATGAATGGAAAGACTGTAGGAACACCTTTAATCAGGACTCAGACATTGCTCAACACCATAATATTTATACTTTTGAGAAATCCTATGAATATAAAGATTTTGAGAAGGCATTTTCTCAGAGCTCTCACTTTATTTCACTCTTGTAAAGTCGTATTACTATAAAAAAATGTTTGAAGGGATTTAATCACTACTCTTTTAATTGACGTTGGCTTATTTCTTCTCTTGAGAAACCCCACGAGTGTAATACTTTTCACATACATCCCTCCAGGTACAAAGATTTTATGTACTCATTTTAATGTTGGTAGCTGCAGAAAACTACATATGTAGAAGCATTACATGTCCAAGTTGTTTCTCTATTAACATTCAGATTGTTTCAGTTCTTTGAATTTTCAGTCAAAAGTCGATAAACATCCTTAAACACAAATACTTGCATATTTGTGTTTTATTTCTCTAAGATATTCTTTTACATGAGATTCATGAATCAGAGTGTTTATATTTTTAATTGTAATAGCTAATAACATTATTTTCCAGATATCACACATTTAGTCTCATCAGCATTGTGCTGAGATGCACATTTTCTTACAACCTAACAGCATTCTTTGTTAGTCTTTCTGATGAAAAACCAAGTCACTGCTTTAATTTGAATTTTTCTAAATATTAGGTAGATTGAGCATGTTTTCATTTGTATACTGGCCATCTGAATTTTCTGTAAATTACCTATTTGTAGTCTTTGTCTTATTTCTGTTGTATCGTTTTTCTCTTATAAATTTGTGGAAACTATGTTATGGCTATAACCCTTAATCATATGGTTTACAAAAATAATTTCTCAGTCTATCTTTTTTTTCTTTTTATGGCAATCTTTGTGTAATTGCATGTTGCACAGCTTCCAAGGCCTATTTCTTTTAGGGGCCCTACTGAAAGGTGGCTGCTTTATAGCCTCCAATACCCAAACAAGCTGACCAGCTGTTGGGCTTCCTTTTTGTTAGCAAGTGCCCCCACAGACAACAATTTTTGTTTAACTTCTTTAGGAATGCTTTGTTAGCAGGCCCAAGCAGCCCCCAAGAATTTTACTTGCTGGGCTGTTTTTTTGTTTGTTTGTTTGTTTTGGTTTGGGTTGTTTATGGCTCAACTAGCCCATATCATGACAGCTGTAACCTCGTGCAGGGTATGTTTAAGTTTCCCTTTAGTAGGGCCAGCAATGAGGATGTCATCAAACTCCTGGGAATAATCTGGCTTGTTGCAGGTCTAGCCCCACCCATTGGTGGCCTTGCAGGGGGTTTAAGTATACCTGCAGAAGCACAGTGAGAGTGTATTGTAGACTGCTTCAGGTAAGTGCAAATCGGTCCTGCAAAAGAATTAAGAACAAGGCATCGGTCAATAACAGTATACCAGTTTCCCATGTGAGCGGCCATTGTATCGGTAGTGGTAATTATATCTGGTACTGCAGAGGCCAAGCGTGACACCTCGGTATTCAATCTGCTGTAGTCTATTGTTAGCGTCTACACTCCTGAGATCTTTTTTATGAGCTAAACTGGGCTATCGAACTGGAACAGGGTGGTTCTTAACATTCTGGCCTGTAGGAAGAGCTGAAACCATAATGTTCTCCACCTGGGAGGCATTAGTGCCTTTGTTAAATAACCTGACAGGGTTTGAGCAATTCAATTGGCAGGTGTGAATCAGTCCCATTGTTATAGCTTGAATTCTTTGCTGTGAGGGGGTGTAGCTCCTCAGGTAGTGATGGTATTGCATGCTGCACACAGCCCTGGTGGTGCAAGTTAAGAGCTTGACTGCTAACTGAAAGGTGAACCTACCCAACAACTCCGCAGGAGAAAGACCCATCAGTCTGCTTCCATAAGGATCACAGCCATGAAGACCATATGAGAAAGTTCTACTGTGTCACATGGGGTCTTGGTGAGTCAGAATTGACAGCACCTAACACAACAACATAGTGCTTGAAATGATCACTTTCCTACTGTTGGTCACTGTCTCCATTCTAAAACCTGCCAAAAGCATGAGCTCGCAACTACCCCTTTGATTACTGCCACTTAGGCTGCAGTGTCAAGGAGCCCCATGAAGGTCTGTGTCCTCCCCTTCTCCATATCCACCTTTATGGATGCACAGGGCTACCAGTCCCTGGAAAGGATCTGAAGACCATGACCCCACTCCTAATCATTCATTAAAGGATAGAACAGTGTTACCTATGTCCTCTGCAGGTGCAGGTTCATACAACTAGGTATCTTCTACTTTTGTCTGAAGAATAGCTATAGCCTCATGAACAGTTCTCCAGGGGTTTTACTTTTAGGGAAGTCCCCGGAGGTAAGGAGTACTAGTCTCATGCTTCCAGCAGAAGTATGAGTTGTCCTGCTCAGTGTGGGCAAATACTGCAGCAGGGGGACAGTGGTCAGTTTCCCCAAACTGTACCACTCAATGTGGGACATCTGAGTTTTTAAGGCCCCCTCATCAAACAGGTGCACCAGCCAAGTTGTGTGACATTCTTTGGACTTTTGTTCATATCTATCCTTTGGTTTTCAAATCTCATTCTTGGAGGACCTCATCTCAATGTTTTTGTTCTCAGCAACACCATAAGTCATTCTTCACTGAGTGAAAACAAGTCTAATTTGGGGCCTGTAGTGCACCTGGACCAAGCAGCACTCCCTGCACAGAAGGCATACCCTCCTTAGGCACAGTTTGCAGCCCCTGGGACTTCATGAGGACTGGTGGGTGAATGGAAAATACGACAATGGCCAGGAGATGGTTTTCCTCCTATGCCTGGTCTACCAGGTTTCTATGTTAGGTTTCCCAGGTCCACAGAGAATAATTTTGCTCTAGGATGGACCATACCCACAGTCTTATCTATACGTGATTTAAATTATTTACTAAATGGGATTTTGGACTTAAAGTTGGTGCTGGAATGGGTTAAGATAATTGGGGGCGCTGGGGTGTGGTAAATGTATTTTGCATGTGGAAGGACATAATTTTATGGGATCAGACGGTAGAGTGTTATCAATTGAATTGTGTTCCCCAAAAGGATATGTTGAAGTCCTAATCCTTGGGACCTGTGAACATGATCTTGTTTGGAAATAGGATCTATGAAAATGTTATTACTTAACATGAAGGCATACTGGAGTATGGTGGATCCTAATCCCATCTGAGTGGTATCTTATAATAAAAGACAAGATCAGACACAGACACAGGGCCAGACAGAAGAAAGATGGCCATGTGACTACAGAGGCAGATGCAAGCCAAGAAATGCCAAGGATTTCCAGGAGCCACCAGAAGCTAAGAGAGATGCATGGAACGGTTTTTGTCTCAGAGGCCAATGGCCAATACCTCCAGAACTATAAGACAACAAATTTCTTTGAAGCCACCCACTTTGTGCTATTTGCTTATGGTAGCCCAAGGAAACTAAGAAATATATGAAGGAAACAGTAATAAAATTGAAGGCAAAAATAGTTTTACAATAATAGTTGGAAATTTCATGACTTCAGTGCTTAAGTCTACCACACATTTAATGAAGAATTAACACTAATCCTTCCCAAACTCTTCCAAAAAATAGGAGAGAATATTTTGTAATTCATTCTGTGAGGCCAGCACTACCCTGATACTACAGCCAGGTAAAAAGATGACTATGAAAAAAAATTAAAGACCAATATCCATTATATAGGTGCAAAAATCCTCAACCAAGATACCTGCAAACCAAATCCAACAGCATATTAAAAGGATTATACACCATGACCGAGTGGGATTTATCTAAGGAATGCAAGGGAATTTCAACATTCGAAAATCAATCAATGTGATACACCACATTAACAAAATGAAGGGCGGGGAACACATGGTCATCTCAATTGATAAAAGGCATTTGAGAAAACTCAACACTGTTTCATGATAAAACACTCAGCAAATTAGGAATAGAAGGAACTTCCCCCACATGATAAAGAGCATTTATTAAAAACCCACAATTAACACCACAGTCAATGTTGAAAGACTGAAAGCTTTCCCCTTAAAATCAGGAAAAAGACAAGGATTCCCACTCTTGCCACTGCTATACAACATTGTACTGGAAGTTTTAGAGCAATTAAGCCTCAAAATTAGAAAGGAAAAAGTAAAACTATATATATTCATAGATGACCTGATCCTTGTTTTCGGCTGGGATCTCTAGAGAAGCAAAACCAGTGAAGCATATATAAACACACACACTAACCTGTTGCTGTAGAGTCCATTCCAGCTCACTGACCCTATAGGACAGAGTAGAACTGCCCCATAGGGTTTCCAAGGAGCGCCTGGTGGATTCAAACTGCCGATCTTTTGGTTAGAAGCTGTAGACCAGGGTTTCCGTGTGTGTGTGTGTGTGTGTGTGTCAAGGAAATGGCTCATGCAGTTGTAGAGGCTGGAAAGTCCCAAGTCCATGGGTCAGGCATCAGGCTGGAGGCTTCTGACTCACATAGCTGCAGGGGCTGCCGAACCCAAGGTCAGCAGGTCAGAGAGCAGGCTGCTGGTTCACAGTCTGCAGAGGCTGATGAATCCAAGATCAGCAGATAAGATAACAGGCTGCCGGCTTCAGCCTCAAGAACTGGAGGTCAGATGATGATGAGGCAAATGCAAGATCCAGAGCGGAGCAAAAGCCAGCGAGCTGCACCCAAAAGTCCATATATTTTGGGTGCAGGTCACATCTGCAAGGAAATTCCCCTTCAGCTGATTGGCTGCTCATAGCAGATCTCATCATGGAGGTGTTTACATCATTATATAACTTCCAAACTATGTAACTGCCAAACCCTGAGAATCATGGCCCAGCAGAGTTGACACACAACCTTAACCATTACAATCCTATGTTTAAAAAATTCCAAAGGAAGCTATTAGAGCTAATAAACAAAGTTGCAGCGTACAAATAAAAACACACAAAAAGTTGTGTTTCTATATACACCAATAATGAACAAGCTGGAAAGAAATTAAAACAATTCCATTTATAACAGCATCTAAAAGAATAAAATAGTAATAAACTTAAGTAGGTGAAAGAATTGCTCACTGAAAATTACAAAACATTGCTGAATGAAATTAAATGAGATCTACATAGATGGAGAGACTTGGAGGACTCACAGTTCCTGATTTCAGTACTTACTACAAAACCACATAACCAAAACTTAAGGACACACAGACCAAGGAATTAGAATTGAGAGTCCAGAAATAAAACCCCTCATTTATGATAAATTGATTTCCCACAAGTGTGCCAAGCCATTCAGTAGAAAAATAGTCCTTTCAATAAATGGTGCTGGATGACTCGATGACCACATGCTGAAGAACTGAAGTTGGAGCCCTACCTCATACCATATACAAAAATGAACTCAAAATGGATCAACGAACTAAATATAAAAGCTAAAACCATACAACCCTCAGAAGAAACCATAGGGGTAAATCTTCATGACCTGTAGTTTGGCCATAAATTCCTAAATATGACACCAAAAGCCTAAGCAACAAAAGAAAAAATAAAGTGGACTTCATAAAAATTAAAAACTTTTATGCATAAAGGAGATTATCGAGAAAGCAAAAAGACGACCTACAGAATGGGTGAAAATATTTGGAAACAATATGTCTAATAAAATAAGTGTTTAATATCTAAAGAACATCTACAACTCAATAACAAAAAGAGAACTCAAAGAATGGGCCAAATATCTGAACAGATTTTTCTCCAACAAACATATAAAAATGGCCAAAAAGCACATGGAAAGATGCTCAGCATTATTAGTCACTGTTGCTGTGTGCCACTGAGTTGCTTTTTACTCATAGCAACCCCATGTGACAGAGCAGAACTGCCCCCGTAGAGTTTTCTAGGCTGTAATCTTTACGGGAGTACATCACCAGGTCTCTCTCCTGTACAGCGACTGGGTGAGTTTGAACCACCAACCAAGAACTTGACTAGGGCTCCTTTCGTTAGTTGTTCCCGTTGTTGTTGAGTTGATTTGCAAAAATGAGATACCATTTCACACTCACTAAAATGACTAAGATCTAAAAATTGGAAAATAACAAGTGTTGTTAAGGATGTGGAGAAACTGGAAGCCTCATGGGAACTAGTAGAAATGTAAAATGGTGAAGTCATTGTGGAAAACAATTTTCCAGTTCCTCAAAAAGTTAAACACAGAACTACTATATGACCCAGCAATTTCAGTCCCAGGTATACACCCAAAGAATTGAAAGCACAGATACTTCTGCAGCTACGTTCATTGCCACAGTATTCACAATAGCCAAAAGAGTGAAACAACTCAAGTGTCCATCAATCGATGAATGTTGTTAGGTACCATTGAGTCAATTCTGACTCATAGCAACCCTATGCACAACAGAACAAAGCACTGCCTGCTCCCGCACCGTCCTCACAGTCGTGTTGCTTGAGTCCATTGTTTTAGCCACCGTTTCAATCCATCTCGTTGAGGGTCTACCTTTTTCGCTGACCCTCTACCTTACCAAGCATGATGTCCTTCTCCAGGGACTGGTCCCTCTTGATAACATGTCCAAAGTATGTGAGACAAAGTCTCACCACCCTCACTTCTAAAAAGCATTCTGGCTATACTTCCAAGACATATTTGTTCATTCATCTGGCAGTCAATGGTGTATTTAATATTCCTTGCCAACGTCATAATTTGAAGGCCACAATTCTTCTTTGGTCTTCCTTATTCATTGTCCAGCATTCATATGCATATGAGGCAACTGAAGACACCAAGGCTTGGGTTCAGGCACACTTTAGTCCTCAAAGTGACCTCATTGCTTTTTAAAACTTTAAAGAGGTCTTTTACAGCAGATTTTCCTAATGCAATGCATCGTTTGATTTCTCGCCTAGTTCTTCCATGAGTGTTGATTGTGGATCCATGTAAAATGAGATCTTTGCAACTTCAATATGTTCTCCACTTATCATGATGTTGCTTATTGGTCCAGTTGTGAGAATTTTTGTTTTCTTTCTGTAGAGGTGTAACCCACACTGAAGGCTGTGGTCTTTGATCTTCATCAGTAAGTGCTTCAAGTCCTCTTCACTTTCAGCAAGTAAGGTTGTGTCATCTGCATATCACAGGTTGTTAATGAGCCTTCCTCCAACCCTGATGCCATGTTCTTCTTAATATAGTCCAGCTTCTCGGATTATTTGCTTGGCATACAGATTGAATAAGTATGGTGAAAGGATACAACACTGACACACTTTTCCTGATTTTAAACCACACAGTATTTCCTTGTTTGAATGACTGCCTTAGTCTAAATTCCTTATGCACAATAAGATTAAAGTGTTCTGGGATTCCCGTTCTTTGCAATGTTATCCATAATTTGTTATGATCCAGTCAAATGCTTTTGCATAATCAATAAAGCAAAGGTAAACATCTTTCTGGTATTCTCTGCTTTCAACCATGATCCATCTGACATCAGCAATGATATCCCTGGTTCCACATCCTCTTCTTAATTTGGCTTGAATTTCTGGCAGTTCCCTGTTAATGTACTGCTGCAACCACTTTTGAATGATCTTCAGGAAAATTTTACTTGTGTGTGATATTTATGATATTGTTCCATAATTTCCGCATTCTGTCGGATTGCCTCTCTTTGGAATGGGTAAATATGGACCTCTTCCAGTCAGTTGGCCAGGTAGCTGTCTTCCAAATTTCTTGACATAGATGAGTGAGTGCTTCCAGTGCTGCATCCATTTGTTGAAAAACCTCAAATGGTCTTCTGTCAATTCCTGGAGAAATGTTTCTCGCCAATGGCTTCAGTGCAGCTTGGACTTCTTCCTTTAGTACCATCAGTTCTTGATCATATGCTACCTCCTGAAATGGTTGAACACTGACCAGTTCGTTTTGGTACAGTGACTCTGTATTCCTTCCAACTTCTTTTGATGTTTCCTACGTCGTTTAATATTTTCCCCGTAGAATTCTTCAATATTGCCACTCGAGGCTTGAAATTTTGTTCAATTTTTTCAGCTTGAGAAATGCTGAGCGTGTTCTTCCCTTTTGGTTTTCCAACTCCAGGTCTCTGCACTTGTCATTATAATACTTTACTTTGTGTTCTCAAGCCGCCCTCTGAAATCTTCTGTTCAGGTTTTTTACTTCATAATTTCTTCCTTTCGCTTTAGCTGCTCTACATTCAAAAGCAACTTTCAGAGTCTCCTCTGACATTCATTTTGGTCTTTCCTTTCCTGTGTTTTTAATGACCTCTTCCTTTCTTCATGTATGATGTCCCTGATGTCATTCCACAACTCGTCTAGTCTTCAGTCATTAATGTTCAATGGGTCAACTCTGTTCTCGAGATGGTGTCTAAATTCAGGTGGGATATACTCAAGGTCCTACTCTGGCTTTCATCAACTTGTAATTTTTTTTTCAATTTCAACTCGAACTTGCATATGAGTAACTGATAGACTATTCTGCAGTTGGCCCCTCGCCTTTTTTCTCACTGATGATAGTGAGCTTGTCCATCGTCTCTTTCCACAGATGTAGTTGATTTGATTCCTGTGTATTCCATCTGGTGAGGTCTGGGTGTATAGTTGCTGTTTACGTTGTTGAAAAAAGGTACTTGCAACAAAGTCGTTAGTCTTGAAAAATTCTATCATGCGATCTCTGGTGTCATGTCTATCACCAAGGCCATATTTTCAAACTACCAATCCTTCTTTGTTTGCAATTTTGGCATTCCAATTGCCAGTAATTATCAATGCATCTCGATTGCATGTTCGATCAATTTCAGACTGCAGAAGTTGGTAAAAATATTCAATTTCTTCATCTTTGGTGGCTGGTGCATAAATTTGAATAATAATCATACTAACTGGTCTTCCTTATAGGCGTATGAATATTATCCTATCACTGACAGCACTGTACTTCAGGATAGATCTTGAAATGTTCTTTTTGACAATGAATGTAACACCATTCCTCTTCGATTTGACATTCCCAGTATAGTAGACCATGTGATTGGCTGATTCAAAATGGCCAATACTAGTCCATTTCAGCTCACTAATGCCTAGGATATTGATGTTTATGCATTCCATTTCATTTGTGATGACTTCCAGTTTTTCTAGATTCATACATTGTAATTCCACATTCCTATTACTGATGGATGTTTGCATCTGTTTCTTCTCATTTTGAGTTGTGCCACATCAGCAAATGAAGGTCCTGAAAGGTTGACTCCACCACATCATTAAGGCTGACCCTACTTTGAGAAGGCAGCTCTTCCTCGGTCATATTTTGAGTGCCTTCCAACCTGAGGGGCCCGTCTTCCAGCACTATATCAGACAGTGTTCCGCTGCTATTCCTAAGGTTTTCACTGGTCATTTTTTTCAGAAGTAGACAGCCAGGTCCTTCTTCCTAGCTACCACTGTCTGTCAGTCTGTCATTCTGTGGTGGTTTGCCTGTTGCCATGATACTGGAAGCTTTGCCACCATGATTTCAAATACTATCAGGGTCACCCTTGGTGGACAGGTTTCAGTTGAGATTCCAGTCTGAGACAGAGTAGGAAGAAGGACCTGGTAAAATAGTGTGTCTGCAACAAAGAGGAAGACTCTTAATGAGATGGATGACACAGTGGCTACAACAGTGGGCTCAAACTTAGCAATTACTGTGTGGATGGAGCAGGACCAGGCAGTGTTTTGTTCTGTTGTACACAAGATTGCTACGAGTCAGAACTGACTCAATGTCGCCTAACAACAATACATATGTATGCCTACTGCGCGGGCTTCTTTAATACGGCCTTTTGCCTTGGTTCTGTGAAAAAGAGAGAAAAAGAAAACAGCTTGGGAGATTTTTTCCCCTGGGCTTCAAGGAGTCCTTGCCAGCAAAAAAATGTCAGTTATTATGCAAATAAATGGAGCCACTTGCTAGGGGATTGGCCAGTTAAGTCCGGTGAGGGGATTGGTCAGTTACTATGCAAATAGCATGCATAAAATCTGCCCAGTAGGATTGAGCCACTTGCCTATATAAGCAGCCATCCCACAAAGGCTGAGTGGAGACCTCACTACTATCAAGAAGAAAAGCCTGGAGTGGAGTGCATCATTTGGAGCCAGTGTCTCTGCGCTGAGAACCTCCTAGACCCAGGGGACAGACTGAGGACTACTGGCTGAGGCTGTAGTATGCTAGGAAGCAGGTGCCTTGAGTGAAGTTTGCACTCACAGGCAACATACTATGGGGTCTGGGGGGTCTGATGGCAACAATGCAGACCTCCCTGGAGTCTGTTCAGATTGTGATAGCTCCCCCTGCCACCCAGTGACTGTCCGCTGCCAGGCTGGTACAAATTACTATAGAAGGCCCCTTGCAGTGGAGCCTGTTCTCATAGCCAGCACTCTGTGTGCCTGCCTGCTTTTGTACTCCATAGTTCAGGCCTCTGAAATCAATGGAACAGATCTTCGTCAGGGTCACTTCTCATCTGTCTGCCCCCCACCTCCAGCTGATGCTGAGGACTGCTGACTGAGGCTTCTGTATGCTAGGAAGCAGACCTTGATTGGAGCATACAGACACGGCCAACATATTAATTGGGGGGCTCTGATAGCAACAAGGCAGACCTCGCTGGGCAGACCATTCAGAGCATGCCAGTCCCTTTTCTACCTGGTAACTGTCAGCTAATGGATTGATATGAACTTCTACAGACTATACCCTATAGTGGAGCTAGGAAGTGAGTCACTTAAGTGGAGGCTTCTCCCTCATCCACCACAGGAGGAAAGTCAGCCTGTTCTTTCCCTGAATATCAGCTGAGGTACAAGTGGCCCCCACACAGTAGAGAAGGAAGCCTCAGGGAAAACCAGAGGGTAACACCCAGCACTGCTGGAGACTAAAAATGTGATTGCAGAAACAGAGGAGGGGAGGGAGTAATAATCAGAGACAGACAACTGTGGCCACTATTGGACAGATTGATTAATGTGTGATATCTCGCCTTTGGTGGACAAATTGATCACTGTCTGTTCTCTGGAGTGTTTTAGAGACACTGAAAGTTGCAAACTAACATCTGGAACTCATGAATCCTGATTAAATCAGGAAGGGAGAAGGAGCTATCACAGAGAGGGAGAGGAAGTGGTAAGCAGAGGCCAAGGCTCTACCTGCCAAGAGTTTCTTGTAGAAAGTAGTACAGGCAAAAACACCAAATACTGGGGAGAACTGAGAGAGTAAACACTCTGTAAAATTCCAATGCTGCAACAACAACAAAAAATCAAAAGACACACACCAAAAAGAGAGATGATGGTCCAGCCAAATGAAGATTGCAAAGCCCAAATAATGAATAGAATAGAAGAATATAACACAAAGATGTTAACCATAATCAAAGAACTAAGGAAAAAAAAAAAAAAACATAGACAAAGGTCTAAAAGTAATAAGAAAACAATGAATTAACAAAATGAGGATTTAAATGAAGAAACACTCTAAAAAGAAACCAAACAAATATGGCAAATGAGAGACAATAACTGAACTGAGAAACACAATGGAAGGATTTAACAACAGATTTAATCAGACAGAAGAAAGACTCAGCAAATTAGAGGATAAATTAGTCGAAATGAGGAAGCCTGATGAGCACCAAGAATGGAGGCACAAGACTACTGAGCACAGTTTAATGTAACTGTGGGATAACATCAAGAGACCTGATATATGTATCATGGGAATTCCAGAAGATGAAATACAGAAAGGGCATAAAGAGTATTTCAAGAAATAATGACAGCAAATTTCCCAAATACAATGAAAGAGATGAATCCACAAATCCAAGAAGCTCAAAGAACTCCAAACAGGATAAACCCAAAGAAATCTACACTGAGGTACATCATAATCAGGCTCTCACACAGTGAAGACAGAGAATCCTGAAACCAGCAACAGAGAAGTGAATAGTCACAAGTAAAGGATCCCCAGTAGGAATAAATGCCGATTTCTTCTCAGAAACACTGGAGGCCAGAAGGCAATAGAATGATATATTTAAAATGCTGAAAGAAGAAAAACCTGTCAACCAAGAATATTACACCCAGTGAAACATTTCTTTAAGAATGAGGGTGAAATTAAAACATTCCCAGACAAACAGAACCTGAGAGAGTTTATATCCACCAGACCGGCCATACGAAAAATGCTAATGGGAGTCCTGCAGATGGGAAAGACACTAGAAAGTAATTCAAAGTCATACACAAAAAGATCTGTAGTAAAAGTACAAAACCAAAACCAAACCCACTGCCACCGAGTTGATTACGACTCATAGCGACCCTACAGGAGAGAGTAGAACTGCCCCATGGAGTTTCCAGGGAGCGCCTGGTGGATTCAAAGTGCCAACCTTTTGGTTAGCAGCTGTAGCTCTTAACCACTATGCCACCAGGGTTTTCAGGGCAACCATAAAGACTAGTAATAAAGTATTCATGCTTGAAAATCCTAATTGTTTTGTCCGTCATGCTATTTAACGACAAGTGTATAAAAAAGCAAGAATAAAATTATGTTACAGGGCACATAAAATATACAGATGCAATCAGTGATAGCAACAACAAAATGGGGAAAGGAAGAAATGGTATAGGTATAAAGTTTCTGTATGTTACTGAAGTTAAGTTGGTATTAACTTGCCCTAGACTGTTACAGGAAACCCTGGTGGCATAGTGGTTAAGAGCTTGGCTGCTAACCAAAAGGTCTGCAGTTCAAATCCACCAGGTACTCCTTCGAAACCATATGGGGCAGTTCTACTCTGTCCTATAGGGTTGCAATGAATCGGAATTGACTAGACAGTAATGGGTTTTTTTGGGTAGGATGTTACAAATGTAAGATGTTGAGTGTAATTTTAATGTTAACCACTGATAAAATATCTACAAAACATAAACAATAGGAAAGAAGAAGGGAACCAAAATGGCTCACTTCAATAAACAACAAAACACTAAAGCTGGCAGTAATAAAGGAAGAAGACAAAGAAGTCTTAAGGAATACAAAAATGAATTAAAAAACGACACATGTAAGTCCTTTCTTATATGCATTTATTAAACCAAACCCAGTGTCGTCGAGTCGATTCCGACTCATAGCGACCCTACAGGACAGAGTAGAACTGTCCCATAAAGTTTCCAAGGAGCGCCTAGCGGATTCGAACTGCCGACCCTTTGGTTAGCATCCGTAGCACTTAACCACTATGCCAGCAGGGTTTCCTATGTATTTATAGTGAATGTAAATGGACTAAATGACCCCATCAAAAGGCAGAGAGTAATAGAATGGATAAAGAACATTATCCACCTATACGCTGTTTTCAAGAGATACATTTTATACCTAAGGACACAAACAGGTTAAAAGTGAAAGGACAGAAAAAATATCCCATGCAAATAAGAACCAAAAGAGAACTGGGGTACCAATCCTAATATCAGACGAAGTAGACTTTAAGACAAAATCTGTTAGAAGAGATAAACATGGATATTACATAGTGATGAAAGGTCAAGACATCAAGAAGACTGAACAATCACAAATATACATGCGCCCAACATCAGAACATTTAAGTGTATAAAGCAAATACTGATAGGATTAAAGGGGAAAACAGACAACACCTCAGTAGCAGTTGGAAACTACAATACACTGTGTATATATCTCATTAAATGTTTCTATGAAAAATAGACAAAGATGACAATGTTGGTGTACTAGAGGCTTTAAAAATTTTTTAAATCACAATTTCTCAGCCCCTAATTTAATAACTGATTTAGGAAATGATTGGCAATGGATATTAAAACCATTAAGTAAAAAACTGTATGTAAAATGTTCTTAAAGTATCCCCATCAGATTATTTCTTAACTATAAGAAACGTATCTTTTACCACAGAAATATCACAGGAGTACACATTACTTGAACCAAAGGGATCAAATTTTGTTATCACTAATAACGGATCAAACTGAAATTATGTGCTTCTTGATATGCTACAATGGGAAGAACGCACTACCACCTATACTATTGTTCCCAAATATATTTAAGCTGAGCTTAATCATAACAAGGTTCTTGGTGGTGCAAACGGTTTGCACTCAACTACTAACCTTAAAGTTGATAGTTCAAATCTACCCAGCATCACTGTGAAAGAAAGACCTGGCAATCTGCTTCAAGATTACAGCCAAGAAAACCCTATGGAGCAGTTCTACTCTGTAACAAACAGGGTTGCTGTGAGTCAGAATCAACTCCATGTACAGTGCAATGAATTACTTAATATGGCCTTTCTAACTTACTGGGTGGGAGCCACAGGTTTTGTAACTCCCACCAAATAGTGGATAGGACTATGCAAATAAGGCATATGGAATTTTAACGATGGGATTGGTCAGTTTTGCCATTCTGCTAGGCTTAAAATGAGTCATCCCAGAGGTGGAAGGAGTGGATCTCACCACAATCAAGGAAGAAGAGCTAGCAGTAGAGCACGTCCTTTGGACCCGGGATTCCTGCACTGAGAAGGTCCTGGAACAAGGAGACTGAGACAGAGACAGAGCTGTAACACTGAAGATGGTGAGACATGGTGGCAGAAAAATGGCTGCAGGAGAGACTGGCAGGAGACGGCACCATGGGCTTCCCACCCATTGAGCAAGAAACCTGAGTACCTTTGGTCAGGAGGCTTGCTGGTGGAGTAGGGTGCCCCTGGGCACTTGGTGGAGCTCGGTTTGCTGACCCACGAAGCTAGAGCTGAGCACCTTCAGGCCAAGGCTCACTGGCGGAGTCGGGTGTCTCTGCTGCCACCGTTTCTCTGCCACTGCTTCTCACTGTCTCCAGTGTTACAGCTCTCTCTCTCTCTGTCTCCTGGGTCTAGGAGGTTCTCAACGCAGGATCAAAAGATCCATTTCACTTCTAGTACACACCCACTGTAACCACCTTGCTCCGTGTGCCAGGAAGCCCACCATACCACCTAGCACCAGTCTCCTGGTTCTGCTGCCACAGTTTCTCTGCCAGTGCTTCTTGCCATCTTTGGTGTTACAGCTCTCTCTCTCTCCTGAGTCTAAGAGGTTCTCAGTACAGGGACCCCAGATCCAAAGGATTCACTCTGCCCCCGTCTTTTCTTCTTGGTAATGAGGTCCCTGTCTGCCTCTGGGTTGGCTCATTTTAAGCCTAGCAGGATGGCAAAACTGACCAACTCCCTTGTTAGGGCTCCATACACCTTATTTGCATGCTCCCATTCCCACAAGGGTGCCATGCACCTTATTTGCATTATTACCAAGGTGTCCAATCCCCTTGGTAGGCTACATAAGCACCTTATTTGCACAGCCCCACCCAATCACTTGGTGTGAGTTACAGGAACATGGCAAGAAAGGTCATGTACAAGTGATCTATCACACTGCACAGGTTAACAATTCCTGTTTCTTACTTTTAAACAATAGTCTACTTTTTCTTGCAAGCACTCATCCCAACTG
This sequence comes from Elephas maximus indicus, assembly GCF_024166365.1. Classification (NCBI taxonomy): domain Eukaryota; kingdom Metazoa; phylum Chordata; class Mammalia; order Proboscidea; family Elephantidae; genus Elephas; species Elephas maximus. The sequence continues at coordinate 116,254,970 of NC_064829.1, read as the reverse complement.
TTTAAAAGCCAAAGGAGATAACCCAGACTCAAACAGATGTGACTTGACATCACTGCATGCTGTCCAACTTCAAATCAGCATGTCATCTTTAAAAAATAAAACCCACTCTACAAATCAAAACCACAATGAGATATCATTTTACACCCATTAAGTCAATTGCCACTGAGCTGACACCAACCCATGGAGACTCCATGTGCGTCAGAGTAGAACTGTGTTCCACAGGGTTTTCAACGGCTAATTTTTCCCGAAGTAGATTCCCAGGCCTTTCTTCTGAGGTGCCTCTAGGTGAACTTGAACCCCCAAAATTTTGGTTAGCAGCTGAGCATGTTAAATGTTTGCAGCATTCACTGTTGTTGTTGTTAGGTGCTGTCAAGTTGGTTCCGACTCACAGCAACCCCATGCACAACAGAACGAAACACTGCCTGGTCCTGAGCCATCTGTACAATCATTGTCATGCTTGAGCTCACTGTTGCAGCCACTGTGTCAATCCACCTCCTTGAGGGTCTTCCTCTTTTCTGCTGACCCTGTACTCTGCCAAGCATGATGTCCTTCTCCAGGGACTGATCCCTCCTGACAACATGTCCAAAGTATGTAAGACGCAGTCCAGCCATCCTTGCCTCTAAGGAGCATTCTGACTGTACTTCTAAGACAGATTTGTTCATTCTTTTGACAGTCCATGGTATATTCAATATTCTTCACCAACACCACAATTCAAAGGCGTCAATTCTTCTTTGGTCTTCCTTATTCATTGTCCAGCTTTCACATGCATATGATGCGATTGAAAATACGATGCCTTAGGTCAGGCGCACTTTAGTCTTCAAGGTGACATCTTTGCTCTTCAACACTTTAAAGAGGTCCTTTGCAGCAGATAGAATAACTATATGACCCAACAATTCCACTCGTAGGTATATACCAAAATAATTGAAAGCAGGGACTCAAACTGATACTTGTATATCAGTGTTCATTGCAGGGTTATTCACAATAGACAAAACATAGAAACAATCCAAACGTCCATCAACAGATGAATAGATAAACAAAATGTGATATATATATACAATGGTATATTATTCAGCCATAAAGAGCACTGGAGTTCTGATACATGCTAAAGAGCAATGGAGTTTTCTTTTTAAATTAATTTTTATCTTGCTTTAAGTGAAAGTTTACAAATCAGGTCAGTCTCTCATACAAAAATTTATATATGCCTTGCTATACACTCCTAATTGCCCTCCTTCTGATGAGATAGCACAGTACTTCCCTCCACTCTCTCTCCTTATGTCCATTCGGATAGCTTCTGGCCACCTCTGCCCTCTCATCTCCCCTCCAGACAGGAGATACCAACATAGTCTCACGTGTCGACTTGATCCGAGAAGCTTGCTCTTCACCAGTCTCATTTTCCATCCCCTATTCCAGTCTAATCCCTGTCTGAAGAGTTGGCTTTGGGAATGGCTCCTGCCCTGGGGTAACAGAAGGTCTGGGGTACATGGCCTCCAGGGTCCCTCCAGTCCCAGTCAGACCATTAAGTCTGGTCTTTTTATGAGAATTTGGGGTCTGCATCCCACTGCTCTCCTGCTCCCTCAGGGTTTCTCTGTTGAGTTCCCTGTCAGGGCAGTCATCGGTTGTGGCCAGGTATCATCTAGCTCATCTGGTCTCAGGCTGATGTAGTCTCTGGTTTATGTGGTCCTTTTTGTCTCTTAGGCTCATAATTATTTTGTGTCTTTGGTGTTCTTCATTCTTCCTTGTTCCAGGTGGGTTGAGACCAATTGATACATCTTAGATGGCCACTTGCTAGCAGCAATGGAATTCTGATACACGCCAGGACATGGATGACCCTTGAAAATGTTATGTTATGTAAAATAAGTCAGATACCAAAGGTCAAATAGTGTATGATCCCACTTATACTAAATATCTAGAATAGGCAAAGGAATAGACACAAGTTTATGCATGGTTACTAGGGGCTAGAAGAAGGATAAGGTGGGGAGTTACTGCTTAAAGGGTGTCTTAGTCGTCTAGTGCTGCTATAACAGAAATACCACAAGTGGATGGCTTTAACAAAGAGAACTTTATTTTCTCACAGTCTAGGAGGCTACAAGTCCAATTCAGGGCATCAGCTCCAGGGAAGGCTTTCTCTCTCTGTTGGGTCTGGATGAAGGTCCTTGTCATCAATCTTTCCCTGGTCAAGGAGCTTCTCAGCACAGGGAGCACAAATCCAAAGGGCATATTATTCTCCTGGCTCTTGTTTCTTGGTGGTATGAGGTCCCTCACTGTCTGCTGGCTTCCCTTTCCTTCTATCTCTTGTAAAATAAAAGGTGATGCAGGCTACACCCCAGGCAATCTCCCTTTACATTCGATCAAGAATATGACCTGAGTAAGGGTGTTACATCCCACCCTAATCCTCTTTAACATAATCTAATCTTGCATCATTAACCACAGGCTGAGATTAGGATTTACAACACAAAGGAAAATTACATCAATCACAAAATGGAGGACAACCGCACAATACTGAGAATCGTGGCCTAACCAAGCTGACGCATATTTTGGGGGGGACACAATTCAATCCATGACAAAGGAATATTGACTTTCTGTTTGGGGTGATGCAAAACTTTTGGAAACAGTGGTGATGGTTGCACTACATGGTGAATGTAATTAGTCACTGATTTGTACACTTAAAAATGGTTAAAATGGCATTTTGTTATATATATTTTACAACAATAAGATAAAAAGAAACAACAGCAAAATTCTTGCTCCACTTGGCTCATCCTAAGTCAGTGAAACTTGACAATCTTTGTTTCATACAGTCACACCCAGTCATGGAACCCTGGTGATACAGTCCTTAAGAGCTCTGCTGCTAACCCAAAGGTCGGCAGTTTGAATCTGAATCCACCAGCTGCTCCGTGGAAACCCTATGGGGCATTTCTACTCTGTCCTATGCGGTCACTAAGAGTCCAAACGGACTGGATGGCAAAGAGTTTTTGTTTTTTTTTTTAATACCCAATCATGTACACAGCTTCATTCACTCAAGATCCTGGTCACCAAAGTTGCTACTTCAGTCACGTTACTGGGATGAGATAAAATTACTTGGTATATAGTCCTGAAAGTCAGAGTAAGTTTTACTATTTCTTTTTTCTCTTGGAAGATTCATGAAATTACAACTCTAGCTCCTGTGTGCTGCAAGTTCACAAGTTTCTGAATATTAAAATAAATAAATAAAACGCCACACGGCCTTGAAGGAAGTGAAGACAATCCCGAGCAATCCAGCCTTAAGTTCCTTTCTCTGTGAGCTGAGGTTTGCTCAACAAAAAATGAGGTCAAGTGTCAGACCTAGAATTTAGGGAACGCTGGACTCTGCTATAACGCACCGTTTCTTCTCCACCCATGTTGTGTGCCGTCAGCGGATTCTGATTCACGGCAGCCCTATATGACAGAGTAGAACTGCCTCATAGGGTTTCCTAGGCCGTGATCTTTATGGGAACGGATCGACAGGTCTTTTCCCCGGCTGAGCAGAGCACTGGTGGCTTCTAATCCACCTTTTGGTTAGCAGCCTGGCGCTTAGCCATTGTGCCACTAGGGCTCCTTTCTCCACCTATAAATCTATGTAATCCACAGCCTCTCAACCCTACCCGAACATCCCCGTAACAGGAGAAGAGAATGGATGCCTACTTCTGAGGGACTGTAGTAGAGGAAAAAGCAATTAGAACTGGCTTTGAAATTGTCTTACTTAAAAAAAATTTTTTTTTTTTGCATTCTTATCCATAACACATACATTTGATCCAACACAAAAATCATGTCTAAATTCTTTTCACTACCTTTCCCTCCCCCTCCAGATCATCAAATTAATGTTCAAGGAAGAAAGAACTTAACCGTCTTTTTCCACAGTCACACACGGTCCTGCAACACGGGCTCATTTACTGGTCGGAACGCCCACGACACCCAGAAATACAGCCACAGGAAAAGCACAGATCACCACAGGGTCACGCAGGCACACTCAATTATGGACGCAAAACCAGATATACATAGGGCCAAGGATCCTTCACAAACCAACCACAACAGCGGGGCCCCTTACTCCGCCACACAAGTGACCTTACACCCGACAGCATGAAGGAACACACACAGACAGAAAGACGGGCACACGCCCGGGCGCTGAGACTCCCAGCCCCCCGACACCATCCTGCGTGGTCCCTCACCCCGCCCCCCTCCCACGCCTTCCCAGCCGGTGGGCCTCTCGTCCCGCTGATCCCGGCGAGAGCCGGAGACGACTCACCAGCAGCCGCCTCGCTCCCGCCGCCCGAACCGCCGGCGCCCGACGCCTGCGCACTGAGCGGCGGCCGGCCTCCCAGAAGTCCGCGGGGCGCGGTGCCCCGGGCCCGAGGGCTCTAGCCGCCGGCGGAGGGGCCGGGCCGAGCCGGCGTGAGTGAGCCGGCGTCCCAGCATCCCGGCGTCCGCCACGGCCTTCCAGGCGTTGGGTTCCTTTTCCCGGCGCCGCCGCACCAGGAGCGCGGCTGCATTTCCGTTTGTTCGCGAGATTTGGGGACCTCGCGTGTGGAGAGGGCCGCGTGTGTGCAGCGGCTTGGCTCGGCCCCCCGCGGACCCGCGGACCCGGAGTCGGGCGGGGATGCCGGGCGCCGGCTGCTGGAGCCTGAACGGCAGCGTCTGTTGAGGTGAGGGTGCCTGGAGCGCCGGGGCGGGGATGCGCGGAGGAAGGACGCCTGGGGTTGCGGGTGCGGGCTAGCCTGCCGGGTCCCCCTGACTGCGGGGCGACGGGGCGCGTGCGACGGTGGGTTTCTGTGCGAGCGTTTGTGTCGGCGTGCTGTGCTCGTGACTCTGAGAGGGCGAGACTGTTACAGGGTGTTTGTGACCTGTGAACCGCGTGTTTGTTTGGCTGGGGTTTGTTTGTGAGGTGTGAAGCAGTGCTGGTGTCACTCGAGGTTATATGTGTGACTGGTGTCGTGTGTGTGATTGGGGCTTTGCTGTGACTTTGAGGTGTGTGCTGCTGTGACAGGGTGTTGGTAACTGTTTCCTTCAGCCGGTACCTAGCTGGTTTTTCTGTGCGTGCCATGAGATGGCTGGGGTTTTTGTGTGACTGTGGGATCGTGTGTGTGTCGTTTTCATGACTGGAGTTTCCTTGTGACTCTGTGAAGTGAGTAGAAGTGCCGCCGTGAAAGGGCGTTCGTGGCCGTACGTGTCCCCGACAGGGGCTTGGAAGTACTGGTGTGACTGTGTATATCCTGAGTATGACGGGATGGTCTGACAATATAGCATTAACTCGCGATTGTGACTCTGACTCTGTGACTGTGGAAATGCGATTGTGTGTGACTTTTTGTGGTCATTTATATAACCTGTTATATTCTGTGACCTTAGGGTACAGAGGTAGAGTTTCCATTTGGTATTTTTAGAGCTCATTCTGGGGTTGCCCTGTCTCTGGATCCCATATGGCTATGTGCTCCTCTGAGGACTTGAATTCTTCCTGTTTTGACCACGGTGGCTAACCCTCCCCATTCCCTCCCCCACCATCCCCCCTACCCGTTTACCAATGGCTTGTGTTGCTTCATTTTTGTATTCATCCTGAATTCACCCTGTGTCTGTAGCCGTAGTTTCTCTAATGTTTCCTCCTGCTCTCTCACCTTATAGCCTTTAGGGGCTTGGATGCAGAAAATGGCTAGAAGGAAAAAAGTCAGCAATTTGAGCCCCTGAATGAAGAATAGGAGTTATTTCCAAGACACAGACCTTGTCTTCAGATGAGAATTTTAGGATTGATAGCATCTTGAAGACAGGCCATTGGAAATGTAATGTAGTCCCCAAAAATGTAGTCCCAGGAGTGGGAATACTTCTGGAGGGAGTGCTGTAGGGCCAGCCACACACTTCAGAACCACTCCGCTTCAGGGCTCTGTCTCCAGTGGACAGCTTGCATTCAGAAATAGAGTAGCCTAAGACAGCTGTGACCTTGGCCTTTTCTTTCTGATACAGAAGGTACAGGAGTGTGCCTTCTGATTTTCCTCTTTGTTAAATGAGGCATAGGTTGTGGGCGTGGAGAAAGAAGATGGGTTCTAATTTAGAGTATGTGCCAAGAAAGGCCTAGTATCTTATGATTTCATTTTCTTTCTTTGATAGTAGAGCCCAGAGGAAGAAAGAACGGCTGTTGCACATTCAAAAGCAAAGTCCAAGGTGAATACGTGTTTCCTCTTTGTTCTCTAAAATGCCTTTGCTTTTCAGGACACTGGAATCTTTGCTTTGCTTTTGAAATTTCCCACCTAAGCTTTCCCAAATGAGACAGAGGCAAGGAAATTTTATTTTTGTAGACTGGGAGCAAGAAAAACACACAGTTAATTGTGACGTATCCTTTCACATAGCAGTTGAGTTGAGGGAGAATGGATTTGAGATTCGTGGCTTTAAAAAAGAGAGTTCTATTCTGCTGTTTCTGACTTGACAGCATTCTGTTTTTTAGCTTTTTATTGGAATTTCAAATGTAAATCTTCATATGCCCAGCTTCAAAAATTATCATTCGCTAGTCTTGTTTCAGGAAATCCTGGTGGCATAGTGGTTAAGTGCCACGGCTGCTAATCAAAAGGTCAGCAGTTCAAATCCACCAGGCGCTCCTTGGAAACTCTATAGGGCAGTTCTACTCTGTCCTATAGGGTTGCCATGAGTCGGAATCAACTCGAAGGCAGCGGCTCGGCTTTTAGTCTTGTTTCACTTATTCTGACTTCAGTTCAAAATCTTTCCTAATTTGCCTTTTGATTTCTTTTTTTGACTGGTGTTAATGTGTGTTATTTTGGGGATCTTCCAGAGATCTCTTTGTTATTAATTTTTAATTTAATTTTATTGTATTCAGAGAATATACCTGTATGAATCGAATCCTTTTAAATTTATTCGGATTTGTTTTATGGCTCAGAATGTGCTCTTAGTAAATTATGTGTATATTTGAAATGAATATGCATTTTGCTGTTGTTGGGTGGACTGTTCTATAGATATCAACTAGGTCAAGAGGTTGTTGTAGTTAAGTGCCATCAAGATGGTTCCGAATTATAGCAACCCCACATAAGACAGAAACACTGCCTGGTCCTGTGCCATCCTCATAATTGTTGCTATGTTTGAGGCCATTGTTGCAGCCACTTTGTCAGTCCATCTTGTTGAGGGTCTTCCTCTTTTGTGCTGACACTCTACCAAGCATGATGTCCCTCTCCAGGGACTGGTCCCTCCTCATAGCATGTCCAAAGTGTCATCATCCTCACTTCCAAGGAGCATTCTGGCTGTATTTCTTCCAAAACAGACCTGTTCATTCTTCTAGCAGCCCATGGTGTAGTCATATTCTTTGCCAACACCATAACTCAAAGACATCAATTCTTCTTTGGTCTTCTTATTCATTGTCTAGCTTTCACATGCATAGGAGGTGATTGAAAACGCCCTAGCTTGGATCAGGTACACTTTAGTCCTCAAAGTGACATCTTTGCTTTTTAACACTTTACAGAGGTCTTTTGCAGCAGATTTGCTCAATGCAATATACATCATTTGCTTTTCTGACTGCTACTTCCATGGGTCTAGGATCACTATGAGTCGGAACCGACTCAACGGCAGCAGGTTTGGTTGGTTTTTTACTTCCATGGGCATTAATTGTGGATCCAACTAAGATGAAATCCTTGACAATGTCAGTCTTTTCTCTTGTTTATCATGATGTTGCTTATTGGTCCAGTCATGAGGATTTTTGTTTTCTTTGTGTTGAGATGTAATCCATACTGAAGACTGTGGTCTTTGATCTGTATCAGTAAGTGCTTCAAGTCCTCTTCCCTTTCAGCAAAGCAGGGTTGTGTCATCTGCATATCAAAGGCTGTTAAAGAATCTTCCATTAATCCTGATACCACATTCTTCTTTATATAGTCCAGTTTCTCAGATTATTTGCTCAGCATACACATTGAATAAGTATGGTGAAAGGATGCAACCTTGATAGTGTTGTTTAAAATTTCTGTATCCTTACTAATTTTCTATCTACTTGTCTTATTGATTATTAAGAGAGGGTATTGAAATCTCCAACTATAATTGTGGATTTATCTATTTCTTCTTGCAGTTTCTATCACCTTCTGCTTCATTTATTTTGAAGCTCCATTATTAGGTGCATAAATGTTTTAGATTATGTGCCCTCATGGTAAAGTGATCCTTTTATTATTATGAAATGATCTTTTATATTCCTGGTTATAGTGTTTCCTTTGCACATCTACTATGCCTAATATTTTATGTAACCACTTCAGCTTTCTTTTATTAATGTTAGCATGGTATATCTTTTTCTATCCCTTTATTTTTAACCTATTTGTGTTCTGATATTTAAAGTGTATTTCTTGTAGGCAGCATATAGTTGAATGTTGTGTTTTTATCCAATTTGACAGTCCCTGTATTTTAATTGAGTATTTAGACTATTTATATTTAGTGTGATTGTTGATGTGATTTGTTTCAAATCCATCATTTTGCTATTTGTTTTATATATGCCACATCCGTCCTTTGTTCGTCTTTCCTTTTCTGCCTTCTTTTTGATTAACTGAGAGAAAGAAAAGGAGTTTTGAGACAACAATACCAATCTTTTTATTAACCATATGGAAAAAGAAAATAGTCATTATTTCTTGACGTTCTTTTGATCAACAAGATATAATTCACTCGGGATCTATAATCAAATTACTATGTTTTAAATCACTACCACTCATCCGTCAGATAGTTGTACTGTAGTGGCTTGCATGTTGCTGTGATGCAGGAAGCTATGCCATCAGCATTTCAAATACAGCAAGGTCACCCATAGTGGACAGGTATCAGTGGAGCTTCCAGACTAACAGAGACTTAGAAGAAAGGCCTGGGGATCTACATCTGAAAATTAGCCAATGAAAACCTTATAGATCACAACAGAACATTGTCCAACTCATATGCTTTGGGCTCATTATCAGGAGGGATCAATCACTGGAGGATGACATCATGTTTGGTGAAAGAGAGGGCCAATGAGGGTTTGGGAGACCCTTAGTGAGATGGGTTGGCATGATATCCGCAACGATGGACTCAACATGCTGGCAGTTGTGAGGATGACCCAGGACCGCAGGAGTCCGAGTAGACTCGATGGCAGCTAACAACAACAACATAGTCGTCCAAAATAACACCTCTCATGCAGTTAAGCCACCAACTTCAGACTCAGGCCCATTTGTTTCACTGTGCTTTCCACTTTTAGGGATTGCTTTTTCCCCCGCTTTGATTTAATTTTGTTCTAAAATTACATAAAACATTTACATGGTTCCAAAATCAAAACTACACAACAAGGTGCATTCAGAGAAGTTGAGCATACATTCCTATCTCCTCTGCCCCATTTCTTCCTTCCTTCTATAGAAAACTACGTATTTCTTCCTGGTTTATTCTTGTATTTTCCTTTTAAATGATACATACGTTTATGTATTTGTATGTGTGTGTTTATGTATGCCTTTTTTGGTCTATCCATTCTTAATTAAAAGGTAGCACTCTGTATTATTTTGAAGTAAATCCCAGATAAACAACTTCACCCATAAGTATTCTAATGTGTATCCCTAAAACATAAGAACTTTCTGTTAAAAAAAAAAAAAGAAAATATAACCCCAATGTCATCACTACTAAGGAAAAAACAAACAGACAAAAAACTCAGTACTCTCTTAGTAACATGAAATAGCCAGTCAGTGTTCAAATTGCCTCCATTGTCCATAAATATTTTTTTAGGATTTGTTATAATCAACATCCAAAGACTACCCGTTTATTTTAAGAGAGTGATGATAGGTAGCTGGAATCCACCAGCCACTCCTTGGAAACCCTATGGGGCAGCTCTACTCTGTCCATAGGGTCACTATGAGTGGGACTGGAATTGACTTGACATTCGGGCAATGTTTCTTAAATCTGTCTTTAATCTACAGGTTTTCCACTCACCCTTTTTCTTTTCTTTTAGTTTATTTGTTATAGAAACAGAATTTTTTGTAGAGTTATTCACATTCTGAATTTTGTTGATTGCATACCTGTGGTATCATTTAACAGGCTCCTCTCTTCCTGTGTTTCTTGTAAAACAAACAAACAAAAAAACAGTTGCTCGGAGTTGACTCCTACTCTGGTGACCCCATGTGTGTCAGAGAAGGACTTTGCACCATAGGGTTTTCAATGGCTGATTTTTCAGCAGTAGTTCACCATGCCTTTCTTCAAAGGTGCTTCTGGGTAAACTCAAACTGCCAGCCTTTCTGTTAGCAGCCGAATGCTCAACCATTTAATTCTGGAGGCTGGTTCAGGTTCCAGATTTTCTTTTTTTACTTGCTTGTTTGTTTTGCACTAATCCTTCCTACATGGTGGTTTGTATTTCTATAAAGGACATAATGTTTGGTTGCTTCTTTTTATGTGGTACTAGCACCCATTGATGGGCAAAAGATGTGGCAGTCTGCTTCCCTAAAGATTTAAAGCCTCAGAAACCTATGGGGCAGTTCTACTCTGTCCTGTAGAGTCACTGACTCGAAATTGACTTGGCGGCAGTGGATTTGGTTTGGTTTGGTAACACCTGTTGATCATTTTTACCTGAACCCTTTATTTTATTAAAAACATCCTAGGAGCACCTATTTTATTATTTTATTGGGGGCTACCAAATACTATTCTAATTCTCTCATCTCTTCTGCGTTTATTAACAGGTATGCTTCTACAAAAGGAGTCAACCTCTCATCAATGTCTTGATTACCCTGAAGTATAACCAGAAAAACCTGTTGCCATCGAGTTGATTCTGACTCATAGTGACCCTGAAGTATAGCTTATGCAAAAAAAGCAGGATAAAAGCTTGATTTTTCTTTCATTTTCGAGCATCTTCCAACACATACCCTGTTTTTTTTTTTCTTTTGAAATTATCACTATGAACTCATGGATTTAAACATATTTGATATGTTTCATTCCATAGCAGCTACTGGTTTTATTAATACTTGGATTGTCTCATCTGTGGCCGTGGGGAACCTCTTCACTTCTTCCACTTTAGCTTTTGAGTCCTGTTGTGATCCCAGTAGTATTGGTGGATTCCTGACTCTGGTGTAACAAGATGTTCTAGGCTCATCTTACACATTTTCTTTCTTAAATATGAAATCAGCCACTTCTCCATGGAGCTGGTTCCCTTTAGTGGGAAGTGCATTTGAGAAGCCGTAGTCACAGTTGTAGGACTTCTTGTTACTCCTGGTTTTCATTGCTTATATGCCTTTACAGAGCAGGTTAAGTACTATTTTTTTTTGAAGGAGAAAAATAAATCCTGAATTTATACTGATATTTACAACTGAATCGAAAGATTATAGACTTTTTCTTAATGTCTTTGATTTTATATTTGTATTCTCTTTTTTCTGTGAAAATCTTTATTCCTTATATTAAAATAATTATCTACTTGCTTTATTCTCATTAGTATGTATATAATATTTGTAATAGTTTCAGATTATATCACACTAGGTATCTCTTGTCAAATTGTTCTTAGTTGCCATCATTGGGTTGGCCCCTGACCCATGGCAGCCCCACGCACAACAGAATAAAGCACTTCACCATCCCCATGATTGGCTACGGATCAGGACATTGTGATCCACGGAGTTTTCATTGGGTGATTTTTGGAATAAGATCACCAGTTCTTTCTTCCCCCTCCCCTCTTAGTCTGGAATCTCTTCTGAAACTTGTTCAGCATCATAGCAGCACACAATCTACCGCTGAGAGATGGGTGGTGGCTGCATGTGAGGTGTACTGGCCAGAAATTATAGCCACTGCTGAACCATCAGTGCCTCTCCATGCCAAATTACTCTATTTGAAAGTCTCTTGAAATAATTGCTTCATTTCTGTATTTAAGCTGCCAGCCTCATACGCAGATATGTGTGTTTCCTTTTTCTTTTGGTTCTTAGGTATTTCTTTTCATTTTGAATTAATTTTGTTTTATAACTGTTGCTGTTGTTACGTGCCATCGAGTTGGTTCCAACTCATAGTGATGAATTATTTTTGCTTGTAAGGATGTTGTAGCTTTCCACATCTGGAAGAAATGGAATTTATAATTAAATATATATATCAAGCACCTATATCAATGATTCTCATGAGAGCAGTGACTCTCCCTAGGAGAGGTTTTGGACATATATCTGAGTACTTTTGAATGCCCAAATGACTGGGTTAAGAAAGGGGGCTCCTGGATTTTGAAAGATTGAGGCCGTGGATCTACATCAGATGTCAGCTAACTTTTTCTAGAAAGGCATCGACAGTAAATAGTTTATGCTTTGTGAACCATATCGTCTCTGTCACAGCTGTTCAGCTCTGCCATTATAGCATGAAAGCAGCCACAGGCAGCACGTAAATGAATGAGCGTAGATGCATTCCAGTAAAACTTTATTTACAGAAATATTTGGTGGGCGCTAGTTTGCCAACTGCTGATCTAGGTGTCCGTCAGTGCACAAAAATGACTTGTTCTATGGTCTACAAAATGAGGAACATAGCTGAAAAACAGTGTAGAACCTCTGACTGTAGAAGCTCTCATAAAAAAGCATTTTTGCACGATTTTTTTCAAATTACTAAATTTATCTATTGTACTATTCATTGCATGGTTTTACTGTTAGCTGTGTCTTCCACGAACGTACCTGTGGTTTGATTGAGAAAAGACTGTACTCTGTTTTATTCAGTGTTCCCCTGCTATTCATAAGGTTTTCACTGGCTAATGCTTTTCAGAAGTAGATTGCCGGGTCACTCAAAAACAGCTGCAGCAGTATATCGACAGGGAACTGCCAGAAATTCAGGCTGGTTTCAGAACAGGACGTGGAACCAGGGATATCACTGCTGATGTCAGATGGATCCTGGCTGAAAGCAGAGAATACCAGAAGGATGTTTATCTGTGTTTTACTGACTATGCAAAGGCATTCGACTCTGTGGATCATAACAAACTATGGATAACATTGTGAAGAATGGCAATTCCAGAACACTTAATTGTGCTCATGGGGAACCTTTACATAGATCAAGAGGCAGTTGTTTGGACAGAATAAGGGGATACTGATTGGCTTAAAGTCAGGAAAGGTGTGAGGTAGGGTTGTATTCTTTCACCATACCTATTTAATCTGTATGCTGAACAAATAATTTGAGAAGCTGGACTATATGAGGAAGAACGGGGCATCAGAATTGGAGGAAGACTCATTCACAACCTGCGTTATGCAGATGACACAACCTTGCTTGCGGAAAGTGAAGAGGACTTGAAGCACTCACTAATGAAGATCAAAGACCACAGCCTTCAGTTTGGATTGCACCTCGACATAAAGAAAACAAAAATCCTCACAACTGGACCAGTGAGCAACATCATGATAAACGGAGAAAAGATTGAAGTTGTCGAGGATTTCATTTGACTTGGATCCACAATCAACAGCCGTGGAAGCAGCAGCCAAGAAACCAAAAGACGCACTGCACTGGGTAAATCTGGTGCAAAGGACCTCTTCAAAGTGTTAAAGAGCAAAAATGTCACCTTGAAGGCTAAGGTGTGCCTGACCCAAGCCATGGTATTTTCAGTCACATCATATGCATGTGAAAGCTGGACAATGAATAAGGAAGACCAAAGAAGAGTTGATGCCTTTGAATTGTGGTGTTGGTGAAGAATATTGAATATACCATGGACTGCCAAAAGAAAGAACAAATCTGTCTTGGAAGAAGTACAGCCAGAATGTTTCTTAGAGACAAAAATGGCGAGACTGCATCTTACATACTTTGGACATGTTGTCAGGAGGGATCAGTCCGTGGAGAAGGACATCATGCTTGGCAGAGTACAGGGTCAGTGGAAAAGAGGAAGACCCTCAACGAGGTGGATTGGCACAGTGGCTGCAACAGTGAGCTCAAGCACAGCAAAGATTGTAAGGATGGCTCAGGACCAGGCAGTGTTTCGTTCTGTTGTGCACAGGGTCGCTATGAGTCGGAACCAACTCGACGGCACCTAACAACGACAACAACATGTTTTATTCAGAAATTTACTAAGACTTTTTAACCATTTTAAAAAAAGTCACAGGACTGATGGCAACACTGCTTTATGTATATATAAAAAAACCAAACCCAGTGCTGCCGAGTTGATTCCGACTCATAGCGGCAACCCTATAGGACAGAGTAGAACTGCCCCACAGAGTTTCCATGGAGCGCCTGGCGGATTCGAACTGCGGACCCTTTGGTTAGCAGCCATAGCATATGTATATGCATATGTATGTATACATATGTATGTATACATACATATGTGTATATGTATATATGTATGTGTATATTTTATTTTTGTTATCATTGTTGAGAAAATGCACAGCAGAGCATACACGAATTCAACAATTTCTACGTTTATAATTGATTACATTCTTCAAGTTGTACAAACATTCTCACTGCCTCCCTTCCAAATTGGTCCTCCCCCATTAACATAAACTCATTGCCCCCTAAGGTTCCTATTTATAGAGTTGTTTTTGTCAACTCGATCCCATATAGAAAGAGCTTAAAAGAGCACAGTGTTCAAGGCAGACATTCTTACTAGTTTAGACACTGTTTGGTTTTAAGAAGACTTCAGGGAATAGTTTTGGTTTAAGGTTTAAAGATTATGTCAGGACAGTAGTTTCAGGGGTTCATCCAGCCTTCATGACTCCAGAAAGTCTGAATTCCATGAGAATTTGCAATTCTGTTCTATAGTTTTATCCTTTTGATCAGGATTCTTCTATAGAATCTTTGATCCAAAGGCTCAGTAATGGTAGCTGGGCATTATCCAGTTCTTTTTTTTTTCTGATCTCATGGTAAAGGAGGCACTTGTTCATGAAGGCAGTTAGCCACACATTCCATACCCTCCTCTTATTCCTGAGGCTCCTTTTTCCTCTGTTGCTCCAGGCAAATAGATACCAATTGTTGTACCTTGAATGCCTACTTGCAATCTTGGAAGACCCCAGGCACTACACAATGAACTAGGAGGTAGAACAGATGCATTAAACACAATATTAAGCCACTTGACTGGGATGCCCCAGGAAACCATGACCCTAAAGCTCCAAACCAAGGAACCAAGTCCCATGAGATGTTTGGTTGTACATAAACAGCCTCATCAGCTACTCTTTTGTTGTTGTTGTAAATGTATCTGTCACACAACTTTTGACAATACAACTTTTTACAGGTATACGTCTCATTGGCAGCAATTACATTAATTTAGCTATGCGATCCTATCCTTAACACGGTTTTTCTGTCACCATAAACTGAAAGTCAGTATTCTGTAAGCAATAATTCTTCTTTTCCCCCTCCATCCTGTCCCTGGTAACCACTAATAAACTTTGTTCTCTACACATTTGCCTTTTCTTGTCTTTTTATATAAACGAGGTTATACAATATTTCTCCTTTTGTGATTGACTTATTTCACTCACCGTAATGTCTTCCAGCTCCATCCATATTGTAGCATATATCAAGACTTCACTTCTCCTACTTGATGAATAGTATCCCCTTATCTGTTGATGGGGATTTAGGTTGTTTGCACCTTTTAACTATTGTGAATAGTACTGCAGTGAACATTGGTGTACAAGACTCTGTTTGAGTCTCTGCTTCAAGTCTTTTGAGTTTATACCTAGAAGTGGAATTGCCGGGTTATATGGTAGTTCTATTTTTAGGTTTTTGAGGAACCGTCAGACTGTTTTCCACAACAGCTGTACCATTTTGCATTCCCACCAGCAGTGGATGTGGGTTCCAGTTTCTCCACATTCTTGCCAACATTTGTTATTTTCTGTTTTTGGTTTTTTCTTAATCTTAGCCATCCTAGTGGTATATTATATTGATTGATTTTCTAATGTTGAACCACCTCTGCGTTCCTAGGATAAATCCTACTTGGTCCTGCTGTGTGGCCCTTTTATTATGCTGTTGGATTCTGTTCATTAGTATTTCACTGAGGATTTTCGTTCATAAGGGATCCTGGCCTGTAGTTTTTCTTGTGATGTCTTTATCTGGTTTTGGTATCAGCGTTATACTTACTCCATAGAATGAATTAGGGTGTGTTCCTTCTTTCTTGATCTTTTGGAAGAGTTTAAACAGGATTGGTATCAATTCTTCTCTAAACGTTTGGTAGCATTTCCCAGTGAAGCCATCTGGCCCAGAATTTTTTTGGAGGGAAGGTTTTTGACCACCGATTCAATCTCTTCACATGTTATGGGTCTGTTGAGATTTTCTATTTCCTCTAGAGTCAGTTTGGTTAGGTTGTGTGCGTCTAAGAATTTGTCCATTTCATCTAGGTTATCCAGTTTGTTGCTGTACAATTGTTCATAATATTCTGTCATAGTTCTCTTTATTCCTGTCAGGTCAGTTGTAATGTCCCATCTTTCATTTCATATTTTCATTATTTGCATCTTTTTTTCTGCTGCAAATTGCTGCAGAAGGTGCTCTACAGTTCTGACTATGGGAGCAGACTCCACTGTGTAGTGCACCTTCTGTAGCAACTTGCAGCAGCCTGGCAGCCTCCCGTGACCCAGCTGAGGAGGGGTGGTTATGCTCTTACTGGACCCCTAGGAAGGTCTGCCTTGTTATCAGTATCTCCCCAGTAGATCGTTGGCTGTGAGTGCTGCTTCCACCCAAGACACCTGCTTCCTAGCACATAGCAGCCTCAGTCAGTAGTCTTCAATGCCAACCAGAAGCAGGGACAGATAGACTTGAACTGACCCCCAAGAAAGCCTGTCCTGTTGGTTAAGGGGTCTCAGTTATGGGGTGTGCAGGGAGGCAGGTAGAGCATTGAGTATGGGAACAGACTCCATTACAGGGGCCTTCTTAGCAGTTTGCAGCAGGCTTGCAGCCGACAGTGTCCTGGTGGGGTAGGTGCTAGCACCTTCTGAACAGATCCCCAGAGAGATCTGAGGTGTTGATTTTAGAGCAGAAGCTTAGGGGTCCTGTCTCTTTGTACAGACAAGGGCTGCGGTGGTTAGGGAAGTAGGCTCTTTTGCTAGGGTTGCTTCCCCAGTTCACAGTAGCCAGCAGGCCTCATGGTTGGGGGGAGGGACAGGGATGGTGGGTAAAGCGATCTTCCCGCCATATGCGATTCATTGCTTCTTGCCTGTCTGCAATTCCCCACTGCTGTCCTCTGCTCCCCAACTCAAGAGTACGTCAAGACCAAGCACCATTTCCTCGTTATATTTCTTTTTGTATTTGTGGGGGAGGGTCAGAACCATGGTCTATTTATACCTCCATGTTTCTAGAATCCTCCAACACTGCTTGTAATATCTGATTTGCCAATATCAAATCTCCATTTGGAGATAATGTATTTCCATTGAATCTATACACATAGAAAAGGTATAAGCAATATTTAGTTGAATATTGTTATTTTGTAAGTGTAAATTTATTAATTATAAGAAGTTGTAAGCATTTATTTATGCTTTCTATTTTTTTTAAAGTAGTTGTGTATATGATGAGTATATTGAAATACAACAGTTGCTCATTATCTTAATTTACTTTTGACATAGTATGTATAGATATGTGGTCTGTAAGTTTCACTTCAGAAATGATAGAGAAGTTGTTATATTTATTTATTTATTTTGGTGTATGGAGAGCATTGAGTTTGGGGTAAGGACTACCACCTATGTATTTTTTATACTCTCTAATCTCTCTGCTTAGCGTATATTTTAGGGTTAGATGTGAGAACAAGAGTCAGGAAGAGGGCAGCAACAAAGATAATTGTTTCTTGATCATTTGGTGTCTCGCAAAAAGCCTGCTCTCATAGTTCTTGTTTTCTCCTGCCCAGCTCTGCCTTTTCACAGCTTTGTGTTTCTCTGAGATGGGAACCCAGAAGAGGACTGATGAGTTCCTTTGGCTCTAAAAATCATGGCTCAGGTGAATTGGTGTTTCCTCATGCCTTCTTTAAATAGTTTGTTTTTCAGAGTCTGCATGTTTGCATTCATTATTCCTCAAACTTTCTTCCTAACTGACCCCTATGCAGGAATGTGCTCCCAATTTGTCCCATTCTGACCCCACCTCACTATCATCTTGTAAGTGATAGTGGCTTCCCTACATGCATCTGTCTTAGCTAACCTTTTTTTAAACAGTCCACTCAGCATTTTGACTAGGACTAATAGAAAAAAAGCAAAGTCCCTGATTTGATAAGATAGAGAAAGATGTTAAATGGAACCACACATAAGAAAACGTCGAACTTCTCTTTAGATCTAAGTTTCCTGTTTAGACAAGAAAGGAGTTGGTCCTGACCAGGCTCAAAACAAGGGAAGAGCACACGCTGTGTGAGCTTTTTAAGATTGGGAACGTAATAACGTGATAAGGGGCTGAGGACAGAGAGATCTGGAATCTTCTCTGTCCTCAGGGGACCCATATTTGATGACTACTAATAATATGGATAATTGTATGGTTGAACATTATGTGCTGACCTACAGTATGTAATTTCGGATTCTGTTTTCTACCTTCTATTGCTTAGAACAAGGAAAAGGTACATTCAGGAGTGATGAATAGTAACAAGAAAGATTGTCACTCACATGCATAACTTGTTAAGAATTAAAAACTCCCAGAACTAAGAAATACGTAAATATTTTTATGTAACCTGAGATGTTCAAATATGAGCAATTATAAATTCAGATACATGCATTGTATGGAGCCAATCTATAGCCAGGAACAAAAATATTTACTAAATTATTCGTGACAAGGAAAATGCTTATGATGTAATATTCTGATATAATGGTGAACCTGAGGCTTCATAATATAAAATCATATTTTATAAGATTTCATAGAAAGATTTCCCTAGTTATTTTTTTCTTATTCCTTAAATAGAGAAGAAGAGAGAAACTTAGATTTATTGAGAATGTGTGATATACAAGATACAGGCTGGTTATGTATGCTGTTTTTTTAAATTGAGACACCGCATTTACTTTATTAATTCCAAGACTTATGTGCATAATGAGATCTTCTGTACGCAGGAAATATCTACAGCAACAGGAATAATCAGGAACGTGTTGGCACTTGAGAAGCACTAACCACTTCACTGTCTCTTGCCCATTCAGAGGGTTTCCAGCCTCTTTGCTTTGTTGTTTCTTTGTGAAGTGCTCTCTATCATTTCCCCTTCCATTGAAAAATCATTTTCTCGATTTCAACAACTAATTTTATCTTTGTTGTTCCAGAGATCAGTGATGTTCAAGGATGTTGCCATTGACTTCTCTCAGGAAGAGTGGGAATGCCTGGACTCTGCTCAAAGGGACTTGTATAGAGATGTCATGCTGGAGAACTACAGCAACTTGGTGTCACTAGGTAAGGATATCTTATCTAGCATTTCAGCATCTACCCTTAGAATGGTTGCTTTCTCTTACTCCATTTCAAGGTGGCATTTTAAGTAATGAACTGAATTTCTTGTTCTCAAGGGAATGGTTTGAAATAACTGCAGGTAGAAACAAATAGCTTCATGTTGTTGTTGTTAGGTGCTGTCGACTCGGTTCCGATTTATAGTGACTCTGTGCACAACAGAACAAAAAACTGTGTGGTTCTGTGCCATCCTTACAATCAGTGTTATGCTTGAGCTCATTGTTGCAGCCGCTGTGTCAATCCACCTCCTTGAGAGTCTTCCTCTTTTCCACCGACCCTGTACTTTGCCAAGCATGATGTCCTTCTCCAGGGCCTGATCCCTCCTGACAACATGTCCAAAGTATATAAGACGCAGTCTCGCCATCCTTGCTTCTAAGGAACATTCTGGTTGCATTTCTTCCAAGACAGATTTATTCATTCTTTTGGCAGTCCATGGTATATTCAATATTCTTCCCCAACACTGCAATTCAAAGGCGGCAGTCCTTCTTTGATCTTCCTTATTCATTGTCCAGCTTTCACATGCATGTGATGCAATTGAAAATACCATGGCTTGGGTCAGGTGCACCTTAGTCTTCAGGGTGATGTCTTTGCTCTTCAACACTTTGAAGAGGTCCTTTGCAGCAGATTTGCCCAATGCAGTGCGTCTTTTGATTTCTTGACTGCTGCTTCCACGGCTGTTGATTGTGGATCCAAGTCAAATGAAATCCTTGACAACTTCAGTCTTTTCTCCATTTATCGTGATGTTGCTTATTGGTCCAGTTGTGAGGATTTTTGTTTTCTTTATGTTGAGGTGCAATCCACACTGAAGGCTGTGGTCTTTGATCTTCATTAGTAAGTGCTTCAAGTCCTCTTCACTTTCAGCAAGCAAGGCTGTGTCATCTGCATAACGCAGGTTGTGAATGAGTCTTCCTCCAATCCTGATGCCCACTTGTTCTTCATATAGCCCAGCCTCTTGGATTATTTGCTCATCATACAGATTGAATAGGTATGGTGAAAGACACAACCCTGCCTCACACCTTTCCTGACTTTAAACCAATCAGTATCCACTTGTTCTGTCCGAACAACTTCCTCTTGGTCTATGTAAAGGTTCCTCATGAGAACAATTAAGTGTTCTGGAATTCCCATTCTTTGCAATGTTATCCATAATTTGTTATGATCCACAAAGTCGAATGCCTTTGCGTAGTCAATAAAACAAAGGTAAACATCTTTCTGGTATTCTCTGCTTTCAGCCAGGATCCATCTGACATCATGGCTTCATAGAACACCTTTATCTTCTCTGTCCTTCAAAAAGCCTTAGCTTTGCCTTATAATTACCTGTCTTCCTTGATGATCAAGGAGCTAGATTTGAATTCTTAGACACTTGCAATATTGTCAGAAAAACAAGTCTATGCATTGTTACAGTATAAATCTTCTTGTTGTTAGGTGCCGTCTAGGTGGCTCTGACTCATGGCAACCCTGTGTACAACAGAACGAAACACTGTCCAGTCCTGTGCCATCCTCACAGTCACTGCTGTGTTTGAGCCCATTGTTGCAGCCACTGTGTCTGTCCATCTCATTGAGGGTCTTCCTCTTTTTTGCAGACCCTTTGCTTTACCAAGCATGATATTCTTCTCCAGGGACTGGTCCCTCCTGATAACATGTCCGAAGTATGTAAGAGAAAGTCTCACCATCCTCCTTTCTAGGGAGCATTCTGGCTGTACTTTTTCCAAGACAGATTTGTTCATTCTTCTGGCAGTCCGTGGTGTATTCCATATTCTTCACCAACACCATAATTCAAATGCATCAGTTCTTCTGTCTTCCTTACTTATTGTCTAGCTTTCTCATGCGTAGGAGGCAATTGAGAATGCCGTGGCTTAAATCTGCTTAATCCACCACTGCCATTCAGTCGATTCCAACTCATTGCGACCCTGTAAACAAACAAACAAACAAAAAACCCAGTGTGACATAGGACAGGGTAAATCTGCCCCATAGGGTTCCCAAGGCTGTAAATCTTTCCGGAAGCTGACTGCCACATCTTTCTCCTGCAGAGTGGCTGGCGGGTTTGAACTGCCAGCCTTTTGGTTGGCAGCTGAGCGCTTTAACAACTGCGCCACTAGGGGCTCCTTTAAATTTGCTTAGAGGTACCATAAATAATCCACAGGCCCAATCCAAAGCAACAAAATAAAAGTATAGAAATCTATGATTTTTCTGACTATCGGAAGAGCTTATCGCATGTACATAGTGATAGAGGGGATGGCTACATTTCACTCCCGACTCATCGAGCACAGTCTTTTACAAACCACAGACACGTTCTCTTACGTGTGCTTTGTGGTTGGATGTTACATTTTAGGAAGTTTGCCCTTTACCTTGGATGAATATGCCGGAATCACCTTTTATCGAAAAATG
The DNA here is from genome assembly GCF_024166365.1 of Elephas maximus indicus. Classification (NCBI taxonomy): domain Eukaryota; kingdom Metazoa; phylum Chordata; class Mammalia; order Proboscidea; family Elephantidae; genus Elephas; species Elephas maximus. The sequence continues at coordinate 116,233,310 of NC_064829.1, read as the reverse complement.
GCTCAGGAAGAACCTGTGATTGTCTAATGAAGTCTCTCATTTTTCCTGTAGCAAAATAATACGGGACAGAGCCTATGTCAATTAAAAGCTCAGTAACTAATTTTCCCCCCTAGATGATCACTTTATTCCCTGTTCTTCTCAAGTCACTGGAATATAATGTCTTTTGACCCTTCAACCTTCTTTCCTCTGAAGGCTTTCTTAAATTTATTGGTTGGCACACTTCCTGAAGGATCCAAGTTGTGTGGGAAGAAGACTTCCAGAGAAAAGCAAGAGCTTTTTAGCATGATCCCCTAAGAGATCCCTCCAGATCATAACTTCCTCTCCCTCCCAGCCTTTTATTATAATAGCGAAAGGAAGGGCTCTTGCTCTTCCCTAGTGACAACACTGTTATGTAAATTCCTTTCCAGAGTTTTATTTACTTAAACTTATATAATTGTCTCCATTCTTAAAAATGTGTTCATTCATTCAAAATACATCTATTGAGGGCCTATTTTGTACGAAGGGAGCCCATAATGGAACAAAAGCAAGTTCTCTGATTTGATAAGATAGAAAAGGATGGTAAATGAAACCACACATAAGAAAACTTTGAGCCCCTCTTTAATCTCCATTTCCTGGTCAGAAGACGGGAGTTGGTCTTGACTGGGCTGAGGATTAGGACGTGGCCAGAGCTCACATTTCCTGAGCTTTTTAGAGCTGGGAACAGAGTCATCGGGAGTCTTCCCAGGAGCCCGTAACTGACACATACCAATACTGTGGGTTGTTCACAGTTGAACGTGATGTGCTGATGTAGAATGTGTAAGTTAGGGTTACGTCTTCCACCCTCTGCTGTCAGCATCCAGGCAGATGGGGTCGTAGGTATCAAGGCCTCGGGGCGGCATGAACTGGTAGGAGGAACAGGTGTAAAAACACAGTCGAAAGAAGAATGTGCGATAAACTAGCCAGAAGTAAAGACAGAGTTAGGCAATAAAAAAAGCAAGTTGAAATGTTATTCTCTAAGGTGATGCCCTCTGACTCCTGGCCGAAGCAAATGCGAGTCCTCTCTGGAGGAAAGCAGGAGGCCTTTAGAGTTCTCACACATTAGGGTCAGTAGAAGGTGAGCAAACCCACAAGGAAACAGGTCACAGGGGAGTGAGTGAGAATCTAAAGAAAAAGATTTACATGGCTAAAAACTTCAGACATTGGAAGTATTAGATGTAGATATAAACTATTTGCCTGAGAAGTCTTAAAAGAAATAAACTAATTAAATTTAAAAAGACGGCAAGCAGTTAGACATTTTCGTAAAACAGTGGATGACCCTGACCAGGACTGATCCTGCCAGGGGCTTTTCTTTCACCCAATGTTGCTGCTAGTCTTTTCTTCCCTGTTTGAAGCTAGGTTTACTAAATTTGAATTTCAGAAGACATGGCTGGGTAGAGGGCTAGAGGCCATCATGTGACCTGATATCAGTTTGATCTCAGTAAAGGAGGGAGGACAGGGTTCAATGAGTCATATTAAAATTAGCCAGTTGTTGATCTTCTATATTTCTCCTTCCTCTTTGTATCTAGTTTCTTCAAGCCATTTGCTGTTTCTGGAATCAAAATAGTCTCCCTACAATGCATATAGAATAACTGCTCAGAATAAACCTTACATTAAAAAAAGTTTTAAGGATCAAATATTGGTAAATTTGACTATATGAAAATTATTCTTTTTCTCAAAAGATATCATTAAAAGAAAGTAAAAAAGACAAGCCATGAATTGGGTGAAGATATTTGCAGTACATATAGCCAACAATGAAATTATGTCCTGACTATTAAAAGCTTCTACAGATTGATTAAAAAAAAAGATAAATAACCCATTTGAAGAAAATGGTTGAAAGACATAGTTCAAAGAGAAGGAAACACGAATAGCCACTACACATATGAAAAGGTACTCAGCCTCATTAGCAGTCAGGAAATGCAAATTAAAACCACAGTGAGATAATTACGTCACACCCCCTAGATTGGCAAACCACCACCCACCCATCTGTCAGTTTGTCATACTTGGGTGGCTTGCATGTTGCTGTGATGCTGGGAGCTGTGCTACTGGTATGTCACATATCAGCAGGATCACCCATGGTGTATCGCTTTCAGCAGCATTTTCAGACTTAGGCAGATTAGGAAGAAAGTCCTGGCAATCTGCTTCTGAAAATTAGCCCATGAAAACCTTACGGATCACAACAGAACGTTGCCTAACTCGTGTGCTTTGGGAGCATCATCAGTAGGGACTAGTTACTGGAAGAGAACGTCATGTTTGGTTAAGTAGAGGTCCAGGGAGGGCGAGGGAGACCCTCGGCGAGAAGGACTGGCACTACAGCTGAAACGATGGACTCAAACATGCCAGTGATTGCGAGGATGACACCGGACCCGGCAAGGTTTCATTCTGTTGTATATGAAGTCACCATGAGTCAGAGTCAACTCAATGTCAGCTCTTTGTCTAGATTGGCAACAATTAAGAAGTCTGACAGTACCAAATGTTGGCAACCTTTGGAGGTAGAAGCGGTCTATATTCATTATTCACAGTAGGCAAAAAATGAAAACAACCCAAATGTCTAACTGATGAATAGATAAATAAAATGTGGTATACTGTTACAGTTCAGTATTACTCAGCAATAAGAAGGAGCGACGCTCTGATTCGTGCTACCACATGGATGTACCTTTACTTAAGCTAAGTGAAAGAAGCCAGTCACAAAGGACTGCAGGTTGTATGATCTCATTCACGTGAAATGTCTCAAATAGGCAAATCTATAGAGACAGCTAGTACATTAGTGGTTGTGCAGGTCTGGGGGAGGCAAAAGAGTGGGTGGAGAGTGCGGGAATGGGGACTGATAGCTAGTAGGCACAGGATTTCTTTTTGGGGTGATAAAACTGTTATAAAATTACGTTGTGGGGATTGTTGCATAACTGTGAATGTAGTAAAAACCATTGAACATTTTAATGGATGAAGTGTAGGTATGAGAATAATATCACAGTGAAGCTAGTTGTTTTTTTTAACTGCTCTATAGCTTACTGGTGAAAGTATCAATTGGTATAACCACTTTGGCAAAGAATGTGGGAGTGATTTCCAAGCTTATACGTACTTGTGTGCACTTCAGAAATAGCTGGAGGTCTTTAAAAAAAATAGTTCAGAGCCCAGGCCACACCCAAGACCAATTAAATCACAATCTCTGTAGGTTGTTCAAGTATTCGGACATGTTTGGTAACCACTGAGATTTGGTATCATCTGAGAATCTGTTTTTTAAATTTGTGTGTTCACCTCATTTAATCGTTATTCCCAGTACCTTTGGGTTTATTTCCCTCCTATTTTATGCTTTTCATTTACTCTTTTTATCCTCCCCTACGCTTCCTTTTTAAAATCTCTTTCCTTATATGAGTTGAAAACGATTTTGTAAAAATTCCATTTCCCCCCTTGTTTAATTTGGGAGATATACACTATTTGTATACTTTAATGGTTACCCTTAAAATTTTATGATGTCCATATAATTCATTTTAATGCAAATGAAATTTTGTAGATTTCATTCATTGTAATAGTGTTTGGGCGCATGTACATATTGAATGCAAAGCCGTTTATTCAGTGCACTACAATATTTGATTTGCATACCGCTTTGCAGAAATCTTGCAATAAACTCTGCCCGGCACCACCATCACCACCAAGGGTTTTATGGTCAACAAGTTGAAAAATAACATATATAAACTAGAGTGTCCAATGTGAAATAAACGGGTGACTGTTGTGGCAGTGAGTCAAGGTTCCATAGAGAGAGGAGAGACTGACATTTCTATGTCAAATATGTAGTTCATTGTCACAAAATTCTTGTCAAGAGGGTAAAAGCAGTGTATGACTGTTTCTTTCTCCACACTTTTACCAACATTGAATATTATCACTTAAAACTATTTTTGTCAATTCATAGATTAAAAATGGACATATCCCTGTGATTATTGGTGAGTTTAAATATTTTGGGGGTATTTCTGCCTGTTTTGGCCATGTAATCATTATCATTATCCTGTTGGTGTCACTATCCAAATACATTCTTAATTTAATAAAGTCTAAAGTTACTGTCTGCCTTTCCCCAGGACAATATAAGGATCTTAGAATGCTTTAACTTTGGTCAGTCTCTCCCATCTAACATATTATCGTTGTTTGGTATTTTAGTTCTCTTTCCTTTTTTAACCCCCAAAATGAGGAGTATTTTTATTTTATAATGATAAAATTTGCTTCAGTTTGTTCACATGATTATCCTTTAATTTGCACACCATTCCTTAAACAGTTTGAGCTCAACTACTAACCTAAGAGGTTGGCAGTTTGAACCCACCCAGCAGCCCAAAGGAAGAAAGACTTGGAAATCTGCTTCTGTTAACATCACAGCCAACTAAACCCTACGGAAAACAGTTCTACCCTGTAACACATGGGGTTGCCATGAATCTGAATTGACTTGATGGCAACGGATTTTGTTTTGTCTTTTATTCCTCTGTCATCATGTCTTTTAGAATCATTTTATTTATCCTGAAATACATTAGTGAAGGCCTATTGCTAGTAAATGCCCTCAGTTTTTATTTTTGTTGCTGTTGTAAAATAATCTTATTTCACTGTCATTCTTGTCTGATGATGTAACTGGGTATAAAATTGTATATTAACAACTATTTTTTTCTCAGCTCTTTGAAGATATTATTCCACTGTCTTCTGGCTTCTATTGTTGCTCTTGAGAAGTCTGCCATCTGTCTCATTGTTGTTCTTTTTGTAAGTAATCTGTATTTTCTCTTTGGTTGCTTTTAAGACTTTTTCTTTAGGATTTTAGTACAATTGATTATATTATTTCTTGTACAGAAATTGGTATTTACTCCCTCTCTCAGATCTGTTTCCTTTTCTTTTTGCTTCTACATGGTCCCTTTCTCATGCTTTTTATTTTATATTTTCGTATAGTTCAAGCATTTATGTTATATGCGTTGACAATATCTGTTTCTGAGGAACAAGTCTACTTCTGGCTGTTACTTGCATGCAATATGTAATTATGAGTTATCCATAGGATTTTTTTCTCCTTTTCATTGAGAGTCTAGGCCAAGTCTGAAAAATTCCTTGTCACTTTCTTTTGCAGTCAGGTGGACTTTTTCCCTTTCCCTAAATTGTAGGCCTTAAAAAAAAAAAAAAAATTTTTTTTTTTTTTTTTTTTTTGCCTTAGATAGTTCCAATTTTGTGAAGAGAGTCAGTTCTAATCCCTGACTTTTTGAGGGCTCATGGCCTTGTCTTCTGGATTTTGTCAGACCATTAAGATACAAACTTTTAGGAAGCTGAAGTCAGCAAACTCTCAAGGGTAGCTGTGGCTTGAGAGCATGTTTACCTCTCTAGTTTCTGGCTGCCACTTCATTGTGTCCCCCGTGAATATTCCGAATTTCTTTTAAGCTTGGCCATGCTTTTAAAAGGATGTTTGTCTTATTTTATCCAGCATTTCTTGGTGTTTTTCAGGAAATCTGATGTACCATTTACATATTTACAATATTGAATCCTTCTGTCTTAAACATGCTATATCTGGATTTATGTCCTTATGTAAAGTTTCATTGGTTTTTCTTTGAAGTTCTTACACATTTCTTGTTAAGTAATTTCCTCAGCACTTTATAAATTTTCTGGGCATTATGAATGAAAATCTTTTGTTCTATGGCATTTTCTGAATGGTTAATACTTTCTCATACTTTTGATTTTATATTTTCATATATTTCAAGCATTTATATTATATGCATCATTCAACAATTTTCATTTCTGAGGAACAGGTCTAGCTCTGCTGTTTCTTGCATACATAGGGTCTCTTATGCAATGAATTTCCCACAGGGTTTTTTCTCCTTTCCTTTTTCCCCCATATATATATATGACAAATTATTGACTTCTGTAAATTGATGGTAACCTTACAGAAATACTTAGCAGCTTTTCAGTGGATAATATTGGATTCCTAGGTAGACAATTTTGCTCTCTACATAAAATGTTTTTTCCTTTTCTATTTATACCATTTTTTAAAACTATATAACTGGTGGGACCTCTAGCACAATTTGAGAGCAAATAGTTGGTGTTGTGAAAGTTCCTTCATGTGGCCTTTTGTCTTGATTCTTTGGAAAAACAGCTTGAGAGATTTTTCGCCTAAACCCTGAGGAGTTATCTTTGCCCTAGTTTTCTATCCCAGGTGGTTTGTTAGTTTTGTCTAGGTTGATTGACATTTCCTGGGTAAACTGTAAACAACTTGGTTTGACATCCTTTGGTCCTGGGCTGCAGCCTGACCTGGGATTGGTATGCACTTTGCAGTGATTGGTCAATATACTATGCAAATAAAGTGACTATGGACTATAAAAATGAGGCGACTATAGCCTACTATGCAAGTGAAGTGTCCGTGGCCTACTGAGAAGGGATTGGTCAGTTTGTGGCCCTGCTGGGAGGGCTGCCTTGAAATTCACAAGGAGTAGTGTATATATGCAGCCAGCCCCACAGAGGTTTTAGAGACAGAAAGAAGCAGGAAGAAGCACAAAGGAGAAAAGTCAAGAGAGAAGAGAGAAAGGAGGCAAGAAACCTCCTAAAAGAGCTGTAATACCCCTCAAGGGCTGTAACAGTAAGACAGTGACAAAGGGGCCCAGTGGCAGAGCCAGTAGTGACAGAGAGTAGGGCCAAGAGGAGCCTATCCTTGGGCTGAGAGGAAGCCTGCACGACCAAGATCTAAGAGAGCTGTTCTGCACTGAAGAAGGGAGACTTTGCCTCCGTGCTTCCTGATTCTGATCCTGAGATGTAGCCTGTTCATCCTGATCCCTAGGTGTACCCTGGTATTTCCTTAATAAAGCACTTAAATGTTAAGTATGGCCTGTGAGTTCTGTGTGGCTGTTGCAATGGATTATTGAACCCAGCAGAGAAGTAGAGAGTACTGTGGAAGGAGATGGCTGATGTCAAAATTGGTAAAAAGGTTGGAGAGTGGAGATATGTCTGACCTACACCTCATGGAAATCCGCTTTGGACTGATTCTGGACATTACCCTTCCTGAACTTAGACAGGTTTTGATGCTACTGCTACTACTACCACCATTTCACAGGTGGTATCCTTTTTTTTTTTTTTTTCTTCGAACTTCACTGGGAGTGCTTCTAAAGTTTAACTGTTAAATCTATTGTTTCTATAGGTTTCTGGTCGGTAGCCTTAATTAGGCTAAAGGAAGAAACATTCTGGTCTTAGTTTATGATAATGGACTTTGAAATATATTAAATTTTTCTTGCATTTCTTAAAAAAAAACCTATATTTTTTATAATTTAAGTTCTTTATGTGGTAAATATATTTTCTGATATTGAACTAATCCACCATTTGTGGGATAAATTTTATTTGATCATGACATGTCAGTCCTTAAATACTTAGACTAGGAAGGACCTGGTGGTCTACTTTTGAAAAGAATTAGCCAATGAAAACCTTATGAATAGCAGCAGAACACTGATATAGTGACAGAAGATGAACCCCTCAGGTTGGAAGGCACCCAAGAGATGACTGAGGAAGAGCTGCCGCCTCAAAGTAGAGTCAGCCTTAATGATGTGGATGGAGTCAAGCTTTCAGGACCTTTATTTGCTGATGTGGCACAACTCAAAACAAAAAGAAACAGCTACAGACATCCATTAATAATCGGAACATGGAATGTACGAAGTATGAATCTAGGAAAATTGGAAATCATCAAAACCAAAATGGGGAGGGGGAGGGAGAGGGATTCACTAATTAGATAGTAGACAAGAACTAATTTAGGTGAAGGGAAGGACAACACAATACAGGAGAGGTCAGCACAACTGGACTAACCTAGAAACAAAGAAGTTTCCTGAATAAACTGAATGCTTCAAAGGCCAGCATGGCAGGGGTGGGGGCTTGGGGACCATGGTTTCAGGGGACATCTAGGTCAATTGGCATAATAAAATCTATTAAGAAAACATCCTGCATCCCATTTTGGAGAGTGGTGTCTGGGGTCTTAAACGCAAGTGCCATCTAAGATGCATCAATTGTTCTCAAACCACGTGGAGCAAAGGAGAATGAAGAACACCAAAGACACAAGATAAGTATGAGCCCAAGAGTAAGAATGGGCGGCATAAATCATAGACTACATAGGCCTGAGACCAGAAGAACTAGATGGTGCCTGGCTACAACCGATGACTGCCATGACATGGAACACAACCGAGAATCCCTGAAGGAGCAGGAGGGCAGTGGGATGCACACCTCAAATTCTCGTAAAAAGACCAGACTTAATTGTCTGACAGAGGCTAGAAGGACCCCACAGGTCATGATCCCCAGACCTTTTGTTAGCCCAAGACAGGAACCATTCCCAAAGCCAACCCTTAAGACAGGGATTGGACTGGAGTATAAGATAGAAAATGATACTGGTGAGGAGTGAGCTTCTTGGATCAAGTAGACACATGAGACTGTGTGTGCAGCTCCTGTCTGGAGGGGAGATGTAAAGGCCAAGGGGGACAGAAGCTGGCTGAATGGACATGGAAATACAGGGTGGAGAGAAGGAGTGTGCTGTCTCAGGAGGAGAGCAACTAGGAGTATATAGCAAAGTGTATATAAGGTTTTGTATGAGAGACTGACTTGATTTGTAAACTTTCACTTAAAGCACAATAGAAATTAACAAATAAATAAACAGGAACGCATAAACATCGATATCCTAGGCGTTAGTGAGCTGAAATAGACTGGTATTGGCCATTTTGAATTGGACAGTCTTATGGTCTACTATGCTGGGAATGACAATTTGAAGAGGAATGGCGTTGCATTCATCATCTGTTTTAGTCATCTACTGCTGCTGTAACAGAAATACCACAAATGGATGGATGGCTTTAACAAAGAGAAATTTATTTTCTCACAGTAAAGTAGGCTAAAAGTCCAAATTCAGGGCATCAGCACCAGGGGAAAGCTTTCTCTCTGTGTCGGTTCTGGAGGAAGGTCCCTGTGATGCATCAGTCTTCCCTTGGTCTGGGAGCAGCTCAGTGCAGGAACCTCAGGTCCAAAAGATGCGCTCTGTTGCCGGCACTGCTTTCGTGGTGGCATGAGGTCCTCCGCTCTCTGCTTGCTTCCGCTTTCTCTCTTGAGAGATAAAAGGTGGTGCAGGCCACACCCCAGGGAAGCTCCCTTTACATTGGATCACAGAGGTGACCTGAGTAAGGGTGATGTTACATTCCTACCCTGATCCTCTCAACATAAAATTACAATCACAAAATGGGGGACAACCACACAATACTGGGAATCATGGCCTAACCAAGTTGATACACACATTTTGGGGGGACATAATTCAATCCATGACATTGCCAAAGAAAACTTTTTCATGATCTATCCTGAAGTACAGTACCGTCCTGAAGTATAACACTGTCCCTGAAGTACAACAAGTCCATCCACCTACAGGGAAGACCAGTTAATATGACTGTTATTCAAATTTACACACGAACCACTAAGGCCAAAGTTGCAGTAATTGAAGACTTTACCAACTTCTGCAGTCTGAAATTGATCGAACATGCAATCAGGATGCATTGATAATTACTGCTGATCAGAATGTGAAAGTTGGAAACAAAGAAGGATCGGTAGTTGGAAGATATGGCCTTGGTGATAGAAACAACACTGGAGCTCACATGATAGAATTTTGGAAGACCGATGACTTCTTAATTGCAAATACCGTTTTTCAACAACATAAACAGCGACTATACACGTGGACCTGGACAGACAGAATACACAGGAATCAGATTGACTACATCTGTGGAAAGAGATGTGGGAAAGCCCACTATCATCATTAGAACAAAACTAGGGACTAACTGTGGAACAGACCATCAATTCCTCATATGCAAGTTCAAGGCGAAGCTGAAGAAAATTAGAACAAGTCCATGAGAGCCAAAATACGATCTTGAGTATATCCCACCTGAATTTAGAGACCATCTCAAGAATAGATTTGATGTGTTGACCATTAATGACCAAAGACCAGATGAGTTGTTGAATGACATCAAGGACATCATACATGAAGAAAGCAAGAGGTCATTAAAAAGACAGGAAAGAAAGAATAGACCAAAATGGATGTCAGAAGACTCTGAAAGTTGCACTTGAACTTAGAGTAGCTAAAGCAAACAGAAGAAATGACATACAGGGGCTGTGCAGAAGATTTCAAAGGGCAGTTCCAGAAGTCAAAGTAAGGTATAATGACACGTGCAAAGGGAAGAACACGTATTGCAATGGGCAAATCTGCTGTAAAAGACAACTTGAAAGTGTTAAAAAGCAAAGATGTCACCTTGAAGACTAAGTTGTGCCTGACCTAAGCCATGGTATTTTTAGTCGTCTCATATGTACGTGGAAGCTGGACAATGAATAAGGAAGACTGAAGAGCTGGGGCCTTTGAATTTCGATGTTGGTGAAGAATATTGAATATACCATGGACTGCTATACAAATGAACAAATCTGTCTAGGAAATACAGTCAGAATGTTCCTGAGAAGCAAGGATGGAGAGACTACATGTCACATACTTTGGACATATTATCAAGAGCGATCAGACCCTGGAGAAGGATGTCATACTTGGTAAAGTGGAGGGTCAGCTAAAAAGAGGAAGACCATCAAGGAGATGCACTGACAAAGTGGCTGCAACAATGGGCTCGAGCATAACAACGATTGTGAGGGTGATGCAGGACTAGGCAATGTTTCCTTCTCTTTTACATATGGTCACTATGAGTCGGAACCCACTGGATGGCACCTGACAACATCAAGATTATTTTCTCTTTAAATTTTACCTATGCTTGTTCATCAGATTGGTTTACTTTTCCTGAGTTTTTTTGTCCAATTTTGTTATTTAATTTTCTATATTTTTATGTATTCTTTAATGGTTTGGAATATCTTAGCAGTAATACCATCAGTCATTAGGATATAGTGCCTTTTGGGAACATAGATTTTGAACTAAAATTTGAATATTTATATGATTATTTTTGTATATCCAGATCTTCTATATCTTCATTTGTCATTTCTGGTTATTTTTATCCATTTCCTCTAGTTTGTCCAATTGATTGTTATGAGTTGTATATACCTTTTTTCTCATAAATACTTCTAAGTTCTTTAGTATTTATATTCTTTTCTTCCTTTTCCTTTTCAGTGTTTTGGATTTGTTCCCAATCTTTTATATCATTTATTGGTATTTTTGGAAAAATGGCTTTTAGTTTTACTAACCATTTCTTTCTTTTCTGAATTCTAGTTTATTACTTTTTCTGATATTTATCTAGTTTGTTTTGCTCTTCTATTTTTCTTCTTCTTGAGTTGAAATCTTACTTTGTCTTTAAATATTTCTTGTTTTCTAACAAATGCATTTCAAGCTATAAGTTTTCTTTGGCTATAACTTTAGCTGAATCTTGTGTGATTTCACACAAAGTTGTTCTAAATGGTTCTTAAGTTTCATTATTATTTCTTGTTGTAACAAATATTATGTAGCAGTACTTTACTATAGAATTATATGTATTTTTCTATGTTTTTGTTTGTAATTTCTAATTTCATGCCAATTGATAGTAAGTTATGATACCAGTTTTATCTGTCTGCCTACCTTAATAATTATATTCTAGTTTTCTTTGTCTTTATTTCTTGTCTATGTTACTGTCTTCTGTGACTATGGATTTATAAGTATCTCTTTGTATATCTATCAGCTTTTGTTTATTTGCATAAAAGCTGTTGCATATTGGTGTGACTATTATAATCCTTCTCAGCTAACTCAGCTGATTGCTCTGAGCTGATTTCACTGAAAAATTGAAGCTGATTTCACTGAGAACTTCTACAAGTCCCGGCTTCCTCCTCAATCCGCCTATCTGCACCTATCCACATAGACTTCATCTTTTCCTGTTATGGTGGGTGAACTTTCTGTGCTTGAGTGTAAGGCTAGTACCTATACTTGTGTTCTAAGTGCCATCTCTTCTCATCTGTTTAAGGGCACTGTTGGGTCAGTTGGTGTCTTTGTCTCCGGAAACATCAACTTGTCCATTTCTGTTATAATCATTCTCATGAGCATATAAACATGCTGTAATTTCCCCCATCTTAAAAGAAAAAACAAAAACAAAATCACTTGATACTCATATTCTCCTGCAGATACGGCTCCACTTCTCTGGTACTTTTTACAATAAAATTAAAATAATTTTCCATGTTCTCTCTCTCCAGCCAGTTCTTCTCCCGTGTTCTCTTCTATCTGCTTCAGTCAGAACGGCCCTATTACTCCACCAAAACTATTCTTAGGAAGATCACCAGTGACCTCGCATCATTAAAACCTTTGTTAAGTTTATTTCACGTCATGTATTAGCACTTGACACAGTTGGTCATTCCTCAAAATATTTTCTTCACTTGGCTTCTGGGATTCTACACTTTGCTATTTTTTCTCCATTCTCACAGGTTGCTCTTTCTTAGTTTCCTTTGCTGGTTCCTTCTCGTGTACCCTACCTCTAAAATGTAGAAGGGCCTCAGGGCTGAATCTTCAAACTTCCCTTTTCCCTTTACTTCTCTTCACTATCCAAGACATTTCCTGGGGTAATCTCATCAAATCCTATAGCTTTAAATATCATCTATTTGGTGATGACTCTCAAATTTCTCTCTCTAATCCAGATGTCCCCCCGAACCCCACATTTGTACATATACCTGCCTACTCATCATCTTCACTAGGACATCCAAAAGTTCAAAACCAAACTCTTTCTATTTTCTTCCAAACCTGCTCCTACCACAGTATTCTTCTCAGTAAGTGGCACTTCTGTTCTTCCAGGTGCTGAGGCAAAACACATAGATTCATACCTTTTTCTCTCTTTCTCTCATACTGTATGTACAGTCCATCAGCAAATCCTTTTCAGCATACCTTCAGAATGTATCCAGAATGCAATGACATCTCACCTCTTCCACCGGTCTTCACAGTCATCTGGTCCGAACCAGGTGGATTATCGCTATAACTTCCTAACTTCTGTAGTTACCCCCATTCTGTACTTTCCCTCCTATTAGCTATTGTTTTTTAATAAAACAATCAGAATGATTCATTTTAAAACAAAGTCAGATCTCGTCGTGTTGCTTATTACAACCATACAAGGACTTCTCTTTTCAGAATAAGTCAGATTTCTTAAAATGCCAAGATCAAGGCATTGCTTGTCATTTTCCATTGAGGTTTGATGGATTTTTATTTCCTCTCTCTGAACTGTAAGCGTATGATGGTTCCAATTTTGAGAAGAGGTCCATTTCCAATCCCTAACCTTTGTGGCCCCAAGGCCTTGTCTCCTGAATTTTGTTGGACCGTTTAGGCAATTGAAGTCAGTAAATGTCCCAAGGATAGCTATGACTTCAGAGAGTGTTTACTTACCTAGTTTCTGGTTCCCGCTTCATTGTGGTCCCTCTGGATATGCTTTCCTTTCTTTTAAGCTTGGCCATACTTCTAAAAGGATGTTTGTCATATGTTGTCCAGCTTTTCTTGGTATTTTTCAGCAAATCTGATGCACCATGTACGTAACACGTGTATCCACTACCTAAGTTATAATACAACACAATTCTTTTGCCCTTCACATTCCCTCATGCTGTCCCTTTGTTATCAGGCCCTCCCCCATTCTCTCTCTATAGAAAATACCGACCTATTGTCCGTTTCTATAATTTTGCCTTTTCCAGAATGTCAAATGAATTGAATCAAGATACGTAATCTTTTGGGTCTGGATTTTTTCATTTAGCAAAATACATTTAATATTTACCCATCTTGTTGCAGAAATCAATAGTCTGTTCCTGTTTACTCTGAATAGTAATCCACTGTATGGATGTACTGAGCCTTGTTGATTGATTCACTCATTGAAGGGCATCTCAGTTTCAGTTTGGGGCAATTATGAATAAAGCTGCTGTAAATTTTATTGTGCAGATTTTTGTCTGAATGCAAGTGTAAATACCTAGGAGTATGGTTGCTGGATCATGTGCTAAGTGCAAGTTTAATTAACTACCAGACTGTTTTCACAGTGGTTATGTCACTTTGCATTCCCCCCAGCAGTGTATGAGACTTTTCACGTTCTGTCTCTTGACTTGCATTGACATCAGTTTATTCTTTATATCAAACAAGCCTATACCTAGCATATTTTTTTAATTTTTAAAAATTTTGTTGTGTTTTAGGTGAGTTTACAGTGCAAATTAGTTTTTCATTCAAAAATTTTATACACAAATTGTTTTGTGATATTAGTTGCAATCCGTGCAATGTGTCAGCACTCTCCGCCTTTGCACCCTGGGCTCTCCATGTCCATTTGTCCAGTTTTCCTGTCCCTTCCTGCCTTCCCATCTTTGCTTTTTTGGCAAGTGTTGGCCATTTGGTCTCATATACTTGCTTGAACTAAGAAACAAGTCCCTCATGCGTGTTATTGTTTGTTTTATAGGCCTGTCTAATCTTTGGCTGAAAGGTAGACTTCAGGAGTGGCTTCAGTTCTGAATTAGCAGGATGTCCAGGGCTGTAGTCTCAGGGCTTCCTCTAGCCTCTGCCAGATCAGTGAGTCTGGTCCTTTTTTGTGAATTTGAATTTTGTTCTACATTTTGCTCCTCCTCTTTCTGGGACCCTCTATTGCGATCTCTGTCAGAGCAGCCAGTGGTGGTAGCCGGGCACTGTCTAGTTCTTCTGACCAAAGGTTGGTGGAGGTTGTGGTTCATTAGTCCTTTGGACTAATATTTTCCTTGTGTCTTTGGTTATCTTCATTCTCCTTTGCTCTGAATGTGATGAGACCAATAGATGTATCTTAGGGGGTGTGTTTTTTTTGTTTGTTTTTTGTAGAATCCATGGCACTTTGTCACTCCAGACTCCTTCCCCTATATTAGATAATCACCTTTTTTTCTCCAATGTCCCCAACATTCTGTAGGATTACAGAAATGTTCCATCATGTTTTACACCTGTTGCAGTGCCTGGGAGATGATAAAGATATCCTTCTGGAATGAACAAACAGATTTGGCCCTGAATAGAAGGTCAAGGAAGGGATGTGAGGCAGAATGTGAAGGAACAAAACAGACTATTAAGTAAGATAAGTAAACAGAAACAACTTAATATCTTGGTTAAAAAGGGTAGGAAGAGCTAAAGAAGATGACCATGGCTGGTACATAGGAAGCATTATGCAAGAGGCAAGGCAATTGGATTATTTTTATTAGTTTCCTAGGGCTGCCGTGACAAAATACCACAAAGTGGATGGCTTTAAAGAGCAGACATTTATTGTGTCACATTTCTGGAGAATAGAAATCCAAATCAGAGTATTGGCGGTGTTGATTCCTTCTGAGAGCTCTGAGACAGAAACTGTTCCATGCCTCTCCTAGCTTCTGGTGACTTCCAACAGTCCCTCTCTGGCAGCTGCAGCGTAATGTGGCATCCTTCCTCTGCCTCCCTGTCTCTGTGTATCTTCTCTTTTCTTATAAGGACAGCAGTCATATAGATTAGGACCCACCCTACTCTAATATGGCCTCATTTAACCTAAATGATCATATCTTCAAATGCCCTATTTCCAAACAGGGTCACATTTATAGGTACAGGAGTTAGGACTTCAGTGTATCATTTTTTTTGGGGTGGGGGAGGGGAACACAGCTTCATCCATAACAAGACGTATATATGATCACTTTTCCCATTTTTATCTTAGATTTAGTGTGGATGTCCTTTTGTTTCCATCTGTAAGCAGATGATAAACGACAGATTCCAAGGGTCTACCCCTACCGTGAAAGGAGAGATTGAATACAAAGGGCAGTACAAGAGTATTTTAGGAGTGACAGAACTGTTCTGCATCATTCCTGTGGTGGTGGATACATGGCTTGAGCCCTTAGAGGTCTTTTTTTTTTCCTGTTTTTCACTTACGTTGTCTTGTACCTTCATTTACCTGGTTATTTTTTATTGAATGCTAGACATTGTAAAGAAAATTTACAAAAACAGTCTCAAGCCTAGGATGATGTTACACATCTCCAATGAAGATGTAAATTTGCTTATGGCAAGCAGTCTGGAATAACCTTAATAGAAATTAATGGGTTTGAGATGATTCAAAGATGAGTTTCATGCCCGGCCCAAGCTGCTCTACTTTTTCTCCCTTACTCCTCACTGTTTCACTTAGGATTCTCAACTCAAAGTATGGAGAGTTTATGTTGGGCCTTGTTCTCCAATTATTGTTACTCAAGCCCCATGAAACAGTCCATAAATGCTGCTTAGTTTCTCCACCTCTCAATTGTCTTTTCTAAAATTGAAAGACTTTCCTAAGGGTAAACGTGGCCCCAAATGCTGGGCTTATCTCCCTGAGTTTTTGTATTTTTCAACTTGTGACCAACCAACTCTTTTTTGCAATATTAACTTCCAGTGCCTTTAGTCATGTGCTTTTTAGATTTTATCCATTTTTTGTAATTGTTCTTATCAGGAAAGTTGGTATTAATTACATAGTCTTCTGTTACCAGGAGTGGATGTTTCATATTCCAGGAACTGACTTTTAAATTGAGACCTGAAGGATAAGAAAGAGCCAGTTTGCATAGTCTCGTACAGTGCAGTTCAAAGATATGAAACAGTGTCTGTCTAGGCTTAATTTGGAAAAGGCCTTATGACTTTTCCAGAGATGAAGGGAAGCTGTATGTTTTGTAAATAGTGAGCAAAGCCAAGAATGCCTCATGGGGGAAATCAGATACATAAGCAGGGAGCAGAGAGATGATGGAGGACTTTGTCGAAGTCATGGAAAAGAGTTTGGTTTTTATTCTAAGTGTAATTTGGAAACTATTTTAAAAGTTTTAAGTAAAGATAGCAAATCTTGCTCTATATCTGAATCAGAATCAGTTGGTAGAATATATTAAGACTAGAGATCTCCATGATCTTTTCCTAATTCATCACTAGATTCACATACAGTTAATCTGGGTGGTATATGGGCATCCTTAATTTTAACAAGCTTCCCTTAACGTCTCAGATGCACTTTCACAATTCTCTGATGTCTCATGTGCCCTTTTTACATGTTAATATATGAGATCATTCTAAGCTAGTATTTTTCAAACTCTAGGTAGCAACGCATTACTAGAAAGCAGTTGTGTGGGTTTGACCATCTTTGTGTGTAAAAGAGAGAAATAGACTAGAATAAGTATAGAATTGAAAACAGGGTTGATATTTTATGAAACTATATGTCATGGGCTGTAATGCAAAAATATGGGCCGTATTAAACAATATTTGAAAACACTGATGTAAAGCATTTACGTATTATGGGTATTATTTTCCTGTTATCTCTATTTTCTATTCGACAAGTTCTGTTTCAACTGAAATGACAACAAAAGTGTTCGATTTTCTCTTATCTTTCAGAATTCCCTTCAAGGTGTGCAAGAAAGGACTTACCTCCAAAAAAAGATATCTATGAAACAGAATTATCTCAATGGGAAATGACTGCCAGGCTTGAAAGCTGTGATCTTGAGGTGTCCAGTTCCAGAGATTATTTGGAAGTTAAAGGCACATTGAAGGGACAGCAAGAAAACCAAGAGGAATATTTCAAGGAAGGGATGATCACATATGAAAAAATGTCCATTTTCAACCAGCATCCTTATTTATCTCAACACCCAAGATGTCATCCTACTGAGAAACCCTATAAATGTAAGGAATGTGGGAAGGCCTTTAGACGAGCTTCACACCTTACTCAACATCAGAGTATTCATACTGGTGAAAAACCCTATGAATGTAAGCAATGTGGGAAGGCCTTTAGTCGTGATTCACAGCTCAGTCTTCATCAGAGACTTCATACTGGTGAGAAACCCTATGCATGCAAGGAATGTGGGAGGGCCTTTACTCAGAGTTCACAACTTATTTTACATCATAGAATTCATACTGGTGAGAAACCATATAAATGTGAAGAATGTGGGAAAGCCTTTATTCGTAGCTCACAACTCACTCGACATCAAAAAGTCCATACTGGTGAGAAACCTTATGAATGTAAAGAATGTGGGAAGGCCTTTACTCAGAACTCACAACTTACTCTGCACCAGAGACTTCATACTGGTGAAAAACTCTATGAATGTAAAGAATGTAGAAAGGTCTTTACTCAGCTTTCACAACTTATTCTACATAAGAGAATTCATACCGGTGAGAAACCCTATCAATGCAAGGAATGTGGGAAAGCTTTTATTTGTGGCTCACAGCTTTCCCAACATCAGAAAATTCATAATGGGGAAAAACCATATGAATGTAATGAATGTGGAAAGGCCTTTATTCGGGGTTCATTACTTATGCAACATCAGAGGATTCATACTGGTGAAAAACCCTATAAATGTGAAGAATGTGGGAAGGCCTTTATCCGTGGTTCACAACTTACTCAACACCTGAGAATTCATACCAATGAGAAGCCCTATGAATGTAAGGAATGTGGAAAAACCTTTAGTCATGGCTCACAGCTTACTCAGCATCAAAGAATTCATACGGGTGAGAAACCTTATCAATGTAAGGAATGTGGAAAGGCCTTTAATCGTGGCTCACTTCTTACTCGACATCAGAGGATTCATACTGGTGAAAAACCCTATGAATGTAAAGAATGTGGAAAGACCTTTAGTCGTGGTTCAGAACTTACTCAACATGAGAGAATCCATACTGGTGAGAAACCGTATGAATGCAAGGAATGTGGGAAGTCTTTTATTCGTGGCTCACAGCTTACTCAACATCAGAGAATTCATACTGGTGAGAAGCCCTATGAGTGTAAAGAATGTAGAATGGCCTTTACTCAGAGTTCACATCTCTCTCAACATCAGAGACTTCATACTGGCGAGAAACCTTATGTATGTAATGAATGTGGGAAGGCCTTTGCTCGTGGCTTACTGCTTATACAACATCAGAGAATCCATACTGGTGAGAAACCATATCAATGTAAGGAATGTGGGAAGGCCTTTATTCGTGGCTCACAACTTACTCAACATCAGCGAATTCACACTGGAGAAAAACCCTATGAATGCAAAGAGTGTGGAAAGGCCTTTAGTCATGGCTCTCAACTTACTCTACATCAGAGAATTCATACTGGTGAAAAGCCCTACGAGTGCAATGAATGTAGAAAGGCCTTTACTCAGAGCTCACATCTTTCTCGACATCAGAGAATTCATACTGGTGAGAAACTATATCAATGCAAAGAATGTGGGAAAGCCTTTACTCGTGGCTCACAACTAACCCAACATCAGAAAATTCATATCAGTGAGAAATCTTTTGAGTATAAGGAATGTGAGATGAACTTTAATCATGCCTCTCAAGTTTATATATGAATTGTATGTTTGTGGTTAATGTAGAGAACCTTTTCTGGTCACTCACCTATTATTATTAAAGAATTCTTACAAATGTGAGTACGGGAGTGCATTTGCTTTACACAGCTCAGCGTCGGAGATTTTATATGGAGGAAAGATAATGTAATCCATGTAGAAAAACCTTCTATCATTACAGAAGACCTACTAAACTTTAGAAGATTCTAATAGTGAATAATTCTGATAACGTAGTAAATGTAGGAAAGCTTTGAGCCATACTGTATGTCTTTTTCAACATCATCCTGGTTCTACTAGTTGATTTCCTCTGTGACATCATGATAATTAACCTCTGATTTGGTTTAATCATTTGTAAGGCAGTCCTAAGACCTTACTTATGTTTATTAGAAGTATTAAATGAGTTATTACATGCAAAGCTCTTAGAACAGTGCCTTAAACATAGTATATCACAAATGTTAGGTATCATAATCGTTAATGTTGTTTTATAGAATTTGCATGAGAGGGGGACACTATGAGTGTAATGAATATTAAGAAATCTTTCACTAACACTTGTACCAGATTATTTGTGGAGGGGAGGGGACTGTATGCTGTAACAAGTGTGAGAAAGCTTTTATTCAGATCTCATCCAATATTTTACAAGAGGAAATTCATACTGCGAAGGAACCCTGTGGATTTAATCAGCGAATTGTTAACACAGCTGTGAGAGAATTTGGGAAAGGTGTGGAATGATTTATAACAAAGTCCAAAAACTCATATTTTCCATCATCTCTAGCCACAGTTCAAGAATATTATTTAGAAATGAAAAAAAAAAAAAAACTGAAAGCCAAAATAAATCTTTCCACTAGGAAATTTAAAAAACTTGACTGTATATCTTTTGAATTAATATGAAAATAAAAACTAAAATGGCAGATGGTTTTGAAATGAAAAATAATGAAAGCCTGTGTTAGACTACTATTTCCCTACCCCATATCTATTTTTCCTTCTTTAGTAACAGAATTCTGAGCTGAGAAATTATCCCAGCCTCCCTGGCAGGTCAACAAAATAGAACAAGTACTTGTGTCAGTAGGATATTTAGGAAATCTCTGTAATGTGGATATCTAAGCTGGAGATCTAGCAGTCTTATGAGGACTTTGAGAATGAATGTTGGGTGTTAAGGATGGTGGAGCAGAAATACAGGAGTTGGCAACCCTGCTGATTTGGTGGAACAGACACTCCAACTCTGATCTGCCTGTCTCTTGTATGTCTTTATATAAAATTTTAAAAATAAACGTATTTGTTGATGCTGTTATAGTTCTCATTTATTGACACTAAAACAAAATTTTTAAGGATGTAAAATTTTGTAGCTGGTTAAAAAGTTTTTGTAACTGAAGTGGGGTGCTGTGGGTGAAAATTTCAAATGTGGCTTTGGCTTAAGATCATGGGGAATAAGGCTAGGAAACTAAAGATACTTGTTTTTAGAGGCAGGACAGTTGGTCAGGCTGCCTCCCATTCTGTCTTACAAGTCAGTCCTTGTGTCAAGCTGAGGGTGTAATGTTAGGGGAAATGATACAGGGTGGTTCAGAATGTTGATGTGTATTGGAAGTGTCTTGCTGCTTTCAGAAATGTCCTATGAAATAGATAAATTCAGTGTAGAGCTAGTCTGGCAACTAGCAGAGATTGAAAGCTATCACTTTGTTAACAGATGCTATCTCTGCCTGTAGGTGTGCAATCCAGGTTGACTGTGAATTTCATAATTTTGAACCATGTGGGGTTCGGCCAAACTGATTTTCTTTCCATTAACTGAAGCTATTTATAGTGATTTAAAGTGGCAGCCTGAATAAGAAATGAGACCATTGCTCATCTGCACAAAGGCAGTGACTGCTAGCAAAGATGAGGTTATTAAATATACTTTCCCCACTCAAGCCTATTGGTCCCAAATTAGCCAAATCTATTGAGTACTTAATATCTTCCAGGTACTATCCTAGGTGTTTGAATATGTCCATGAACGATTCTAGTAGGAGGAGATAGAATAATAGTAAATAAATTGTAGAGTATGTTAGAACACAGAGTTTTAAGGGAAAAAGTCATTCAAGATGAATTGAGAGGGACATGACAGTTTATCTTGCTAACAGACATCACTGAGAAGGAAAAACTTAATCATAGATTTGAAGGGGTGAGAGAGTTAGTGATTTTCTAAGGGAAGAGCATTCCAGTCGGGAAAATGATCAAAGGCTCTGAGATGGGAATATGCTGGTATATCTGAGGAACATTAGTGAAGCTATGAGGGTGAGTCAAAAAATACCACTACTAGGGTTCCAATTCATATATGCACGGGTTTATTCCAAACAAACTGTGTTTAAGATGTCTCTGTGATCAGTGGATGGCTGCAGACAAGCGCTCTCAGTAATACACTTGTCTTAGTTTCATTACGGTGCCTTCAAAAAAAAGGGATACTTTTTGTGACATGGAAAAAAAATGATTTTGCGGTCAGGGCTAATACCAAATTTTTAACAAAACTCAATTGGACATCTTCCCAAATCACTGAAGCTTTGCAACAAGTTTATCTGAATGCTGCCCCACATAAAACAACAGTTTTTAGATGCATCAAACATTTTAAAGAAGGTAGGGAAGACTTCAAAGATGAGCCAAGTGAGGGAAGACCACTCAGAAGGTTATGGTGACTGTTTTTGGGGGTCCCAAAGGGGTAATCTTAATAGATTTTCTTGAAGGACACAGGATGATGGTGAGGCTTATGAAGAAGTTTCAAGAAAATTGAAAACTGCATTGCTGAGAAAATGTCCAGGAAAGTTGCACCAAGAAATTTTTTTCCATCACGACCATGAATCTGCTCATTCTTCTAGGGTAGCAAGGGGTGTCCTATGAGAATTTCAATGGGAGACCTTACCCCAACCACCCTACAGCCTTCATCTTGCCACTTCAAACTTTTTGTTCCCAAAACTGAAAGAACATTTAAAAGGAACACAATTTGAGTCCCTCGAGGATGCCAAATCTGCCATTGTGATGTGTTGTAAATCAAGGAGTGCAGAATTCTTCAGGGAAGGGCTAGAGAAATGGAAACATGACCTTCAGAAGCGTATAGACCTAGATGGAGGATATGTCAAGAAACAATAGCTTCACATTTTGATATTTTTGTTTAATAAAGGTTTCTATGATTTTGTGACAACACATTGACTTGCCCTCGTAGTTGGAGCTCTGTGCAAGGAGAGGAGGTCAGAGAGCTAACAGGGGGCCATATCTTGTAAGCCGTTGTAGGCCATTGCAAGTACTTTGGATTTTATTGTGAGGGGAATAGATAGTCATTGCAGAGTTTTGAGCAGAGAACTTGATCTGACTTATGCTTTGTGGCTGTTGTAGAAACAAAAACCATAAGGGGATAACAGCAGGAGGCTAAGTAGTAATTCATGAAAGATGATGGTGGCTCAGAATCAGGATGGTAGCAATGAGTATGGTGAGAGGTGTTCAGATTCTAAGACATGTTAAATGTTATGGAGCAAGCAAGATTTGCTTATGAGTTAGATGTCAGATGTAAGAGAGACAGTCCAAAGTGACTGTCTCAATGGTTTTTTGTCTTGAGCAACTGGAAGGCCTCTGGAGCCAGGGGGAAGCAGTGCTGGATCTGTGAAAGTTAAGTGCAGGCGTCTAACCTGCCTCACAGGAACAAAACAACCCCTCCCCCCTCTGGGGCTTTCGTAGCACAGAAGTGCCTCTTTTTCCCTCACCCACACCCTTCCCTGCTCTGCTCTGATACCAGTCTGGCAGTATTCAACAATTGCAAAGCTCCCTAATCCAGAAATAAGACGTATCATGCCAAAACCAGTCTCGGGGATTTAGGGAAAAAACAAACAACAAAAAAAAACCCACCAACTCCCCTAAGTTAGGTGCTCGGGACTAACCACACCCAAACTGGTCTCGTGGCTTTAAAAAAATTGCCACATCCCCTAAGCTGGGAACTAAGGGCGGGCACTGCTCTTTTGCCTAGGCACAGGCATAAGGGGTCCATGAACTTGGAATGCCCGTCACCCCTGCCTAGACCTGTGTGGGCCGATTCAACAGTGTAGGCCCTCATTAGCATAGTACAACAAGGAGTATACATGAAGCCTATTTTTAACTGCAACAACCAAGTGGGAGTAGCAGATTCGTGACATTTGACAGCATCCTGCCCATTAAACGTAGTCCTCACCCACCCACATTAGGGGCCTGAGTACTGGCAGATTCACCCATTCCACCTAGCCACCTACGATAGGGATCCAAGAATAAGTTTTTTTTTTTTTTTCCCAGTCCTTACGACCAACAGCATTTGTGCCCAAAGTCTGGCTGCAAAACCTACCCACCTACATGCTCGAGGTGACAGGGACATGCCTTCTATCTAGGCACTCAAGGGCAGCCATCAGGCCCCTACCTTGCTAAGCACATAGCCCCCTACTGCAGCCAGATGCCTGTGCCTGTTTGAATCACCCCTATGTAGCCATGCACACCTAGGACTGTGGGTCAGAGCCTGCACCACACACTTGGTGACCAACTATCTGGACACCTGAGCTTAATCCACACAAGAAAAGTAAACAGACTCCTGGGCTTACAGTCCAGCTCTAAATACCTGGTGACAGCTTCAAAGACACCAATAATCAAAGCAGCTCACACACCTGGCCTATTTGGGCATATTAAAACAAAAAGCTAGGACAGAATCAGCAAACATACAATAAATAAATATAATAACTTATTGATGGCTCAGAGACAACAGTCAATATCAAATCACATAAAGAGGCTGATCACGATGGCTCCAAGAAGAGACCAAAACAAAGTATCGTGAAACCTTCCATAGGAAGAGAAAGGCTTGGAATTACCAGAGGTAGAATTCAAAAGATTAATATACAGAGCACTTCAAGAGGTAAGGAAGGAGATCAAGCAAAACTCAGACCAAGCCAAAGAACACACAAAGCAATAGAAGAATTTAGGAAAGCGAACAGGCTGCTAGAATCCACAGGGAGACAGCAAATAGAAATCCAAAACAGTAACAATAAAATTTCAGAATTAGACAATTCAACAAAGTCAAAGGAGCAGAACTGAGGCAATGGAAGTCAGAATTAGTGAGATTGAAGATAAAGCACTTGACACCAACTTATTTGAGGAAAAATCAGATAAAGGAATTTTAAAAAATGAAGAAACCCTAAGAACTACGTGGGACACTATCAAGAGAAATAACCTACAAGTGTTTGGAGTACCAGAACAGGGGTGCGGGGTAACAGAAAATACAGAGAAAATTGTTGAAGATTTGCTGGCAGAAAACTTCCCTGACATCGTGGAAGACAAGAAGATATCTATCCAAGAAGTTATTTGAACCCCACACAGGTTAGATCCCAAAAGAAAGTCACCAAGGCATATTACAATCAAACTTGCCAAAACCAAAGATAGAGAGCTTTAAGAGCCACTAAGGATAAATGAAAAGTCACCTACAAAGGAGAGTCAATAAGACTAAGCTCTGACTACTCAGCAGAAACCACGCAGGCAAGAAAACAATGGAATGACGCACATAAAGCCTTGAAAGAAAAACATCACTAGCCAAGAATAAAATATCCAGGAAAACTGCCTCTCAAATATGAAGGCAAAATTTGGGCATTTCCAGATAAACAGAAGTTAAGAAAATTTGTAAAAACCAAACCAAAATTACAAGAAATATTAAAGGGAGTCCTCCAGCTAGAGAACCAACAATATCAGATAATGACCTAAGACTAGAACACAGGACAGAACAACCAGATATCAACCCAGATAGGGAAGTCACAAAAATAAGTCAAAGCTAAAACACAGAAAATAGGGCAACAGGGATGTCAATATGTAAATGATGACATTAAAACAAAAAAGAGGGACTAAATAGTGTCGTCACAGAACTTTCATATGGAAAGGAAGTTTAGGCAATACCAAGAAATAAAAGACTGGTTTAAACTTAGAAAAACGGGTAAATTTTAAGGTAACCACAAAGGAAACTAACAAATCTACCCATCAAAATAAGAAAAAAAACATAAAGACTCAGCAAACACAAAATCAACAATAATGAAAAAGATGAAAAGAAAATGCATTAAAGAAAAACAACTCAGCACGGAATTTTAAGTGGAAAAAAGAAACTGTCAATACCACACATGCAAAAAAATAAAAGAATACATGAAAATGAGAGCATTAAATTCATACCTATTAACAATTACACTGAATGTTAAATGGACTAACTGTACCAATAAAGAGACAGAGAGTGCCAGAATGAATAAAAACACAATCTGTCTATATGCTGCCCACAAGAGACACACCTTAGACTAAAAGACAAACTAAAACTCAAAGGATGGAAAAAAAAAGATATTAAGCATCAACAACCAAAAAAGAGCAGGAGTGGCAATATTAATCTCTGACAAAATAGACTTTAAAGCAAAATCCACCACAAAGGATAAGGAAGGACACTATATAATGATTAAAAGGTCAATATACCAGGAAGACATAACCATAATAAATATTTACACACCCAACAACAGGGCTCCAAAATACATAAACTCTAATAGCATTGAAAAAAGAAACATATAGCTCCACAGTAATAACAGGAGACTTCAACACACCACTTTCAGTGAAGGACAGAACATTCCTGAAGAAGATCAAAGACAGAAGATCTAAATGCCACAAGCAACCAACTTGACCTCATAGACATCTACAGAACACTCCACCCAACAGCAGCCAATTATACTTTCTTTTCCAATGCACATGGAACATTCTCCAAAATAGATCGCATATTAGGCCGCAAAGCAAGCCTTAAGAGAATTCAAAACACTGAAAATATCACAAACCATCTTCTCTGACCATAAAGCCATAAAAGTAGAAATGAGTAACAGAAAAAGCAAGGGAAAAAAAAAAATCGAATACATGGAAACTGAACAGCACCTTGCTCAAAAACTACCAGGTTATAGAAGAAATCAAGGACAGAGTAAAGATATTCATAAAATCAAATGAGAATGAAAGCACACCTTACCAGAACCTTTGACACACAGCAAAAACAGTGCTCAGAGATCAGTTTATAGCAATAAATGCCCACATCAAAAAAGAAGAAAAGGCCAAAGTCAAAACCTTAACCGTACAACTTGAACAAATAGGAAGAGAGCAACAAAGGTGCCCTCAGGCACCAGAGGAAAGGAAATAATAAAGACTAGTGCAAAAATAAGTGAAACAGAAAAAAAAATACAATTGAAAGAGTCAACAAGACCAAATGCTGGTTCTTTGAAAAGATCAAAAAATCGATAAACCATTGGCCAAAATGACAAAAGAAAAATAGGAGAGGAAGCAAATAACCTGAATAAGAAATGAGATGGGTGATAATGCAACAGACTCAACTGAAATTAAAAAGATCATAACATTATACTATGAAAAATTGTACTCCAACAAATTTGAAAACCTAGAGGAAATGGACAAATTTCTAGAAACACACTACCTATCTAAACTAACACAAACTGACGTAGAAAAACTAAATGAATCTATAACAAAAGAAGAGATTGAAGAGGTAAAAAAACAAAAACAAAAAACTCCCAAGGAAAAAAATCCCTGCCCCTGACGGCTTCACTGGAGCATTCTACCAAACTTTCAGAGAAGAGTTAACATCAGTACTACTAAAGGTATTTCAGAGCGTAGAAGAAGATGGCATACTCCCGAATTCATTCTATAATGCCAGCATAACCCTGATACCAAAGTCAGGTAAAAAAAAAAAGACACCACAAAAAAAAAGAAAATTACAGACCAATATCCCTCATGAACATAGATGCAAAAATCCTCAACAAAATTCTAGTCAATAGAATTCAACAACATTTCAAAAAAACAATTCATCATGAACAAGTGGGATTCATACCAGGTATGTACGGATAGGAAACCCAGGTGGCGTAGTGGTTAAGTGCTACGGCTGCTAACCAAAAAGTCAGCAGTTCGAATCTGCCAGGTGCTCCTTGGAAACTCTATGGGGCAGTTCTACTCTGTCCTATAAGGTCTCTATGACTCGGAATCGACTCGATGGCAGTGGGCTTGGTTTTTTTTGGATGCACAGATAGTTAAACATTAGAAAAACAATCAATGGAATCCATCACATAAATAAAACAAAAGATGAGAACCACATGATCTTATCAATCGATGCAGAAAAGGCACTTAACAAAGTCCAACACCTATTCATGATGAAAACTATCAGCAAAATAGGAATAGAAAGGAAATTCCTCAACATAATAAAGGGCATTTATACAAAGCCAACACCCAACATCATTCTAAACAGAGGGAGACTGAAGGCATTCCCCTTGAAAAGGTGAACCAGACAAGGATGCCCTTTATCACCACTCTTACTCAACATTGTGCTGGAGGTCCTAGCCAGAGCAATAAGGCAAGAAAATGAAATAAAGGACATCAAAATTGCTAAGGAAGAAGTAAAAGTATCCCTGTTTGCAGGTGATATGATCTTATACACAGAAAACCCCAAAGAATCCACAAGAAAACTACTGGAACTAATAGAAGAGTTCAGCAAAATTTCGAGATAGAAGATAAACATACAAAAACCATTGAATCTCTTTACATGAACAAAGACAACTTCAAAAAGAATTCACCAAATTAATACCATTTACAATAGCCCCCAAGAAGATAAAGTAGTTAGGAATAAACCTAACTAGAGACGTAATAGGCTTATACAAAAAAAAAAAAAACTTACAAGACACTACTGCAAGAAACCAAGAAAGACCCACATAAGTAGAAAAACACCTTGCTCATGGATAGGAAGACTCAACACGGTGAAAATGTCAATTCTACCCAAAGCAACCTACAGATACAATGCAATTCCGATCCAAATTCCAACAACATTTTTTAATGAGATGGAGAAACAAATCAACTTCCTATGGAAAGGGTAGAGGCCCCAGATAAGGAAAGCATTACTGAAGAAGAAAAACAAAGTGGGAGGCCTCAAACTATCTGATTTTAGAACCTATTATACCACCAAAGTAGTCAAAACAGCCTGGTACTGGTACAATAACAGATACATAGGCCAATGGAACAGAACTGAGAATCTAGAAGTAAATTCATCTTTTTTTTTTTTTTTTTTTTTATCAGCAGCTAATATTTGACACTGGCCCAAAGTCCTTTAAACGGGAAAAAGATGGTCTTTTTAACAAATGGTGCTGGCATAACTGGATATTGATCTGCAAAAAAATGGAACAAGACCCATATCCCACACCATGTACAAAAACTAACTCAAAATGGATCAAAGACCTAAATGTAAAATGATAAAAATCATGGACGAAAAAATACAGACAATGTTAGGAGCCCTAATACATGGCATAAACAGAATACAAACCATAGTTATCAAAGCACAAACACCAGAAGAGAAACTAGATAACTGGGAGCTCCTAAAAACCAAACGCTTATGCCCATCAAAAGACTTCACGAAGAGTAAAAAGACAACCTACAGACTGGGGAAAAAACTTTGGCTATTACATATCCAATAATCTATAAAATCTACAAGATACTGCAACACCTCAACAACAAAAAGACAAATAATCCAATTAAAAAATGGGCAAAGGATATGAACAGACACTTCACCAAAGAAGATATTCAGGTGGCTAATAGATACATGAGGAAATGCTCACAATCATTAGCCATTAGAAAAATGCAAATTGAAACTACAATGAGATACCCGACATCTCACCCCAACAAGGGTAATCCAAAAAACACAAAATAATAAATGCTGGAGAGGTTGTGGAGAGACTGCAACGCTTGTGCATTGCCGGTGGGAATGTAAGATGGTACGAACACTTTGGAAATCGATTTGGTATTTCCTTAAAAAGCTAGAAGTTCCATATGATCAATCAATCCCACTCCTTGGAATATATCCTATAGAAATAAGAGCCATCAAACGAATAAATATATGTGCACCTATGTTCACTGCAGCACTGTTCACAATAGCAAAAAGATGGAAACAACCTAGGTGCCCATCAACAGACAAATGGATAAACAAATCATGGTACATACACACAACAGAATACCACGTAACAATAAAGAACATGATGAATCCACAAAATATCTCACAACATGGATGAACCTGGATGGCATTATGCTGAGTGAAAGTAGTCAGCCGCAAAAGGACAAATGTTGTATGAGACCACTGTTATAAGAACTCAAGAAAAGGTTTAAACACAGAAAAAGACATTATTTCATGGTTACAAGGGTACAAGAATCATCTTAGGTGAAGGGAAGGACAACACACAATACAGGGGATGTCAGTATAAATGGACTATAGCAAAAGGTAAGAATTTCCCTAAACACAGCCAAACACTTTGAGGGACAGAGTAGCTGGGGCTGGGGTCTGGGGACCATCCATTCGGGGTATAATTAGGTCAATTGGCATAAAAAAGCTCATTGAGAAAATGTTCTGCATCCCATTTTGGTCAGTGGTATCTGCGGTCTTAAAAGCTTGCAAGTAGTCATCTAAGATGCATCAGTTGGTCCCAACCCACTTGAAGCAAAGGAGAATGAAGAGAACCAAAGACACAAGGAAAATATTAGCCCAAGAGACAAAAAGACCACATCAGAGTCTCTGAAGGAGTGGGACAAAAGTGCAGGGCAGAACTGAAATTCACACAAAAATACCAGACCTAATGGTCTGAGACTGGAGGAACCCCCAAAGCCTTGGCCCCCGTACGCTGTGTTAACCCAGAACTAAAATCATTCCCAAAGCCCACTCTTCAAAAATTAGACTGGACTATTAAACATAAAATAATACTCATGAAGAGTGTGCTTCTTAGTTCAAGCAAATACATGAGACCAAATGGGCAGCTCCTGTCTGGAGGTGGGATGAGAAGCCAGGAAGGGACAGGAACTGAATGAATGGGCACAAGAAACTCAGGGTGGAAAGGTGGAGTGCGCTGTCACATTGTAGGGATTGCAACTAATGTCACATAACAATATGTGTATAAATTTTTGTATGAGAAATTGAGCTGGAATCTTTTACCTAAAGCACAATTAAAAAAAATTAGCCAGTGAAAACCTTATGAATGGCAGTGGAACACTGTCTGATAACAGTGGCGAAAGACGAGCCCCTCAGGTTGGTAGGCACTCAAAAGACAACAGGGAAAGAGCTGCCTCCTCAAAGTACAGTCGACCTTAATGACATGGATGGAGTCAAGCTTTCGAGACCTTCATTTGCTTATGTGGCATGACTCAAAATGAGAAGAAACAGCTGCAAACATACATGAATAATCAGAATGTGGAATATACGAAGTACGAATCTAGGAGAATTGGAAATCATCAAAAATGAAATGGAACATATAGACATTGATATACTAGGCATTAACAAGCTGAAATGGACTGGTAGCAGCCATTTCGTGTCTTTTTTTTTTTTTTTAATTGTACTTTAGATGAAGTTTTACAGAACAAATTAGTTTCTCATTAAACAGTAAACATACTGTTTTATGACATTGGTTAACAACACCACAACATGTCAACACTCTCCCTTCTCGACCTCGGGGTTCCCTTTTACCAGCTTTCCTGTCCTCACCTGTCTTCTAGTCCTTGCCCCCGGGCTAGCGTGCCCATTTAGTCTTGTTTCGTTTTACGGGCCTGTCTAATCTTTGGCTGAAGGGTGAACCTCAGGAGTGACATCATTACTGAGCTAAAAGAGTCTGGGGGCCATACTCTTGGGGTTTCTCCAGTCTGTCAGACCAGTAAGTCTGGTCTTTTGGGGGGAGTTAGAATTTTGTTTTACATTTCCCTCCAGCTCTGTCTGGGACCCTCTATTGTAAACCCTGTAAGAGCAGTCGGTGGTGGTAGCCGGGCACCATCTAGTTGTACTGGACTCAGTCTGGTGGAGGCTGTGGTAGATGTGGTCTATTAGTCCTTTGGACTAATCTTTCCCTTATATCTTTAGTTTTCTTCATTCTCCCTTGCTCCTGAAGATGTGAGACCAGGGTTGTATTTTAGATGGCTGCTCACAGGCTTTTAAGACCCCAGATGCTACTCACCATAGTAGAATGTAGAACATTTTCTTTATAAACTATGTTATGCCAGTTGGGCTAGATGTTCCCTGAAACCATGGTCCCCACAGCCTCAGTCCAGCAATTCGGTCCCTCAGGGAGTTAGGATCTGTCTATGGAGCTTCCATGATTATGCCTTGTACAAGTTGTGCTGGCTTCCCCAGTATTGTGTACTGTCTTACCCTTCACCAAAGTTACCACTTATTTATTGTGGTAGTGGACATTCTGAATTGGACAATCATATGGTCTACTATGCCCGGAATGACAACAGGAAGAGGAATGGTGTTGCATTCATCGTCAAAAAGAACACTTCAAGATCTATCCTGAAGTACAAATGCTATCAGTGATAGGATAATATCCATACACCTATAGGGAAGACCAGTTAATAATGACTATTATTCAAATTTACTCACCATCCACTAAGGGCAAAGATGAAGAAATAGAAGATTTTTGCCAACTTCTGCAGTCTGAAACTGATCGAATATGCAATCAGGATGCATTGATAATTACTGGTGATTGGAGTGTGAAAGTTGGAAACAAAGAAGGATCGGCGGTTGGAAAATACGGCCTTGGTGACAGAAGCGATGCCAGAGATCGAATTTTGCAAGACCAACGGCTTCTTCATTCAGATACCTGTTGTCAACAACATAAATGGCAGATATACACATGGACCTTTCCAGACTTTCCAGATGGAATACACAGGAATCAAATCGACTATATCTGTGAAAAGAGACGACAGAAAAGCTCAATATCATCGGTCAGAACAAGGCCAGGAGCCGACTGCAGAACAGACCATCAATTGCTCATAAGCAAGTTCAAGTTGAAACTGAAGAAAATTACAACAATTTCATGAGAGCTGAAGTATGATCTTGAGTATATTCCACCTGAATTTAGAGACCATCTCAAGAATAGATTTGACACGTTGAACACTGATGACCGAAGACCAGACGAGTTGTGGAATGACATCAAAGGCATCATACATGAAGAAAGCAAGAGGTTATTAAAAAGACAGGAAAGAAAGAAAAGTCCAAAATGGATGTCAGAAGAGACTCTGAAACTTGCTCTTGAACGTCGAGTGGCTAAAGCAAAAGGAAGAATTGATGAAGTAAAAGAGCGGAACAGAAGATTTCAAAGGTCCACTTGACAAGACTAAGTAAAGTATTATAACGACATGTGCAAAGACCTGGAGATAGAAAACCCAGAGGGAAGAACACACTCGGAATTTCTCAAGCTGAAGGAATTGAAGAAAAAATTCAAGTTTCCAGTTGCAATATTGAAGGATTCTACAAGGAAAGTATTAAAAGACGTAGGAAGCATCAAAAGAAGATGGAAGGAGTACACGGTCATCTGTACAGTAGGAATGTTAATCCCCTTCTGAAAGAATTACTGTAAACACTAAATGAGAAATGTGTTAATTCGTCTGTTCTCCACAGCATCAAGGTGCTCAAGAATCAGACTGGCTGTGGAACTCCACTTCTGCTCTGCACAGGCTTCTCATACAGGCAGTGAAAACCCATATACAATTGTCTATGTATTAGAGCCTGGGTAATTTTCAGTGTACAGGTTATTTATGAGAATTCACTCAGAGCATGCAATAGATATTGATAATTACTTACTGGAAGCTTTTGCACATGGCCAACCCTTAATCAATTACCCATCTGTCTGTTTGTCATACTGTCATAGCTGTGTGTTGCTGTGACGCTTGAAGCTATGACACTGATTTTCAAACACCAGCAGGGTCACCCATGGCGGACAGGTTTCAGCGGAGATCCCAGACTAAAACAGGCTAGGAAGAAGGAGCTGGTGATCTACGTCCAGAATTTCGCCAGCGATAACCTAACGGATCACAGTAGAACATCGTCTGACTTGCCTGCTTTGGACGTGTCATCCATTGGGAGAAATCAATCGCTGGAGAAGAACATCATGCTTGGTGAATTGGAGGGCCAGTGAGGACGAGGAGGACCCTCAGTAGACGGACTGGCACAACAACCACAACAGGCTTGAATATGCTGGCAGTCATGAGGATGACACAGGACTGGACTACACTTTCTTCTGTTTTTCATAGGGTCTCCATGAGTCAGAGCCGACCAAATGGCAGCTATCTACCTATCCAACCCTTATGCAACATCTAGAAAATTCACCATCAAGAGAGAAGCCGATGAACTTAATGAATACGGAAAGGCCTTTTCTGGTACTCATCACTTCATGGGTTTAAATTCTGTATTTGTTTTTCAAACTAAAAAAATAATATGTGTGAAGTTAAGCCTGGCCACGTGACCGTGCTTGGCACCCTGTTGTGCTCAGGAGCTATTACTTGCTAGAAGAAGACTTTCTAGCTCTTCCCTTCCCCCGCCACAGCCCTGATGGAAGCACACGTTAAAATGGAACCTCTGCTAGCCTGGATTCCTGAGGGCCTCCACTGAGCAGCACTTCCATGTCAACCTGCATTGGATATGTATCAGCGAGAAATAAGTCTTTGCTGTTTTAAGCCCCTGAGACTTGAAGATTATCTGTTACAAGAGTATAATCTAGTGTATTCTGACAAATATTTCTGATGTAAGAAATAAAGCAACACAAAAATGTATGAAGAAAAATAATCATTTGGCTTTCTCTTCAATCCCATCCCCCTGGCATATATGGCGTACATTCTACACACACTGGCATATATAGTGTACAAGGAGATAACTAGCTTGTGCCAGAATGTAAATCGACACAGTGCTTCCTTCATTGAGAAAGCAATACTACAGAAAAAAAGTCAGATCAACTGTGTGCTTAGCAATACCATTGATTTACATTCTGGTGCATGCTCCTTACCTCTTCATGGACTGGTGAGAAAGTTGGAAGACCATATTTGGAATACCACTGATCTATTCTAGGACACCTAGGTAGATCTCCCTTAGGTAAGAGGGTTCCCCATTGGCCTATTCTATCTTGATGGAGATTCTAATAGAACCCTGTGAAGTAAATGGTCTAGTAATGTATTTTAGTATTGACTTCCACTCCTCTCTCACACTCATGCCCATTACCTCATCCTCTACTTTTACCTTGAAAAACCAAAAACCAAATCCATTGTCGTCAATTTTGACTCATAGCAACCCTACAGGACAGAGTAGAATTGCCCCATAGGTTTTCTAAGGAGCACCTGGTGGATTTGAACTCCTGGCCTTTTTGTTAGCAGCCGTAGCTCTTAACCACTATGCCACAAGGGTTTACTTTTACCTTGAGGAACCATAAAATGTCTCACAGATACCTACCAGTTACATCGATCCTTTCTGAGAATATTAGCCCAGTTGGTAGTAAGTATATCCACTGAATAAACCTAACCCTAAGTTACTGGACTAAGGATCAGTGCCTGAGCCAAATCTTTACTATAAGAATTGTCTGAAATACAACGGCAAGTATCTGGCCAAATCTGGCAATGAAGATGTGGAGAAGGATAGGTAGATAGACAGACAGACAGGTAGGTAGACAGTCAGATACTACAATTCAGACTAGCTTCCTTTTCATGACATGAAACATGGCTGCCAAGAACCCTTGAGTTTCACCTCCAATTACTTCAATTCCATTATCAGAGAAAGCCAGGTCCTCTTCTTTAGTTCCAAGTAAACGCATAAATAATTTTTTTAATTATAACTTTTGAAGTGCTGTGAAGGAAACAAATATGATGATGTGATACATAATTAACAGAGGAAAAACAACTAGTTCAGAAAATCACTGGTGAGAAAAAAAAACTGATGTGCTTTAGAAAGCAACTGTGTCTGAAATACATATAGCCATTCTCAAAGACAAGAAGACACAAATCTCACCAACCATAAAGCTGAGGAACCCTTGCGAGGTTTAAAGATCTCAAGTTATATGAAAAAGGGAAATGGCAGCTCAGAATGTCCACCATCGCAACAGTATAATACTACCACAAAAGGCAAGACCTCAAGAGTGTTCCAAAACTAGGAGTGGAAGGAAGCTTAGGCAGGAGATGGCTCAAACCAGAATCAAGAGAAGGACAGTTCGGATATTACAGCAGGAGTAGCCATGCCTGCTGACTTCAGTGTGTGTGTGTGTGTGTGTGTGTGTGTGTGTGTAAGCACAAACACACCTACACATAGCAGCCCATTCATAATTGACAGAGGTATCTATTCCCAAAGAGCAAAAGAAAAATCAAAATAGGAGAACAGAAATAATAAAAGATAAGCGTAGAAATTGAAGACATACAAAACATAGCTACAAAAATGGATCAACACAGGCAAAAGCTGTTTCTTTAAAAGACTAATGCACCCCCAAAACTATGGCCCCCAGACACACCGTTAACCCAGAACTGAAACCATTCTCGAAGCCCACTCTTCAGACAAAGGTTAGGCAGGACTATAAAACAAAAAATAATACACGTGAGGAATATGCTTCTTAGATCAATCAGATATACAAGACCAAATGGGCAGGTCCTGTCCGAAAGCACAATCAGAAGGCCGGAAGGGACACAGGGAACCCAGCGGGGGGGAGCGGGGGCGGGGAGGAGTGTGTTGTCATATTGTGGGGATTGCAACTAATGTCACAAAACAATATGTGTATACATTTTTGTATGAGAAATTAACTTCTGCTGTAAATTTTTAGCTAAAGCACTATAAAAAAAAAGACTAATGAAATACAAAACCCACTGACTATTGATTTTAAGAAGGAGAAAGAAGGCACAAATATTATTGTCTTAGTTATCTAGTGCTGCTATAACAGAGATACCACAAATGGGTAGCTTTAACAAACAGAAAGTTACTTTCTCACAGTTTAGGAGGCTAGAAGTCTGAATTCAGGGAGCCAGCTCTAGGGGAAGAATGTCTCTCTTTGCCAGCTCTGGGGGAAGGTCCTTGTGTCCTTTCAGCTTCTATTTCTTGTGCTCGTGGTAATCTTCACGTGGCATGGCATCTCTCTTGTGCCATCTCTGCTGGTTTGCTCCATCTGCTCTTTTTATATCTTTAAAGAGACTGACTTCAGACACACTCTACACTAATACTGCCCCCCCATTAACACAACAAAGAAAGTCCACTCCCAAACAGGATTATGAGGCAAAGGTATAGGGGCCAGGATTCACAAATTTGGGGAGGGGGGGGGACACAATTCAATCCATAACAATTATGAAAAACTCCATGCTAATAAATTTAGAACCATGCTTTTTATGGAAAATTTTCTAGAAAAATACCAAATCTACAAAATAGAAAATCCAAATAAATAATAATTTGAGTCACTACTTTAAAAAAAATTTACTCCCAAAAGAAATATCAGGCCAAACTGTTTTACCAATGAGTTCATCCAAATATTCAAAAAACAAATAATTAGATTTGTGCACAAATTCTTCCAGAGAATAAAAAAGAGCAAATGCCCACCACCTCATTATATAAAACCGATAACATCAAGGTGGCAACAACAGAGGAATAGAAAGAGAAAGGAAAATTAGGTATTGCTGTTGTGTATCAATATAAATGCAAAGACCATGAACCAAGATTAGAAAATAAATACAGCTTTTATATACACAAACACGCACATCATGCCCAAGCTGGGTTCACCCCAAGAGTGCAAGAATGGCTTAACATTAGAAAATCTGTTAACAAATTCACCACATTAATAGCTTAAAGAAGGAAAGCCATATGGTCTCAAGAGTTTCAGAAAAAGTTATCATTACAATTCAAAAGAGTTCTTGGTTTGAATGAACAGAACTCAGCAAACCAGAAAGTGAAGGTAAATTCCTTAATCTGATAACGGGTATCTACTTAAAAAACATACAGTAAGCACCACACTTCAAGGCAACACATTAGAATTATTTTTCCTTAAAAACCAGGAATTAGACAAGGATGCATTACTACTTCTATTCACCATTATACTGAGGTTCTAACAAGACCAACAAGATAGATGTATGGAAGGAATACAGGGAAGGAAGAAAAAGAAGAAGGTAGAAAGGGAGGAAAATAGGCAGGTTATAAAGATCACTAAGACAAAGCTTGTCTTTATTCACAGAGGATATAGAAAACCCAAGAGGATCTAAATCTCTAGAAAAATTATTAGAATAAGAGACTTGTAGGATATAGCATTAATAACAAAAATCCATTGCATTTTAAAAGAAAATGTACTTTAAAAAACGCCATTTACAGTCTCAACAACAAAATAATATAAGGTGCCTAGGGATAAATCCAATAAAACGTGCTTGACCTTTACGGAGAACATTAAACTTGATCAAAGACATCAGAGAGGGCCCAATGTAATGAAGAATAAATATCATGCCAACAGGTAAAGCTCCAAGATAAATTTTCAAGAGGATAATATGGGTGAGGGGCTAGAGAATGTCTGAAATTTTAGTTTCAAGCTTGATTGTTGTTGTTAGCTGCCCTCCAGTCAGTTCAGACACACAGGGACCCTATATACAAGAGGACTAAACACTGCCCGGCGCCATCCTCACAACCGTTATGTCTGAGCCCGTTGTTGCAGTCACTGTGTCAATCCCTCTCTTTGAGGATCTTCCTCTTTTCCGTGGACCCTCTACCCAGCATGATGTCCTTCTCCAGGGACCAGTCCCTCCTGATAACATGTCCAACGTACGTGAGATGAAATCTCGTCATCCTTGCTTCTGCTGAGAATTCTGGCTGTACTTTTTCCAAGACATATTTGTTCGTTCTACTAGCAGTGGGTGGCATATTCAATATTGTTCACCAACACCATAATTCAAGGCATCAATTCTTCTTTGGTCTTCCTTATCTATCGTCAAGCTTTCGCATGCATATGAGGCAATTGAAAATACCATAGCTTGGGTAAGGCACACCGTAGTCATCAAAATGATATCTTTGCTTTTTAACACTTCAAAGAGGTCTTTTGCAGCAGAGTTGCCGAATGCAATATGTCGTTTGATTTCTCAACTGCTGCTTCCATGGGTGCTGACTGCAGACCCATGTAAATTGAAATCCCTGACAACTTCAATCTTTTCTCCGTTTTTCATGATTTTGCTTACTGGTCCAGTTATGCTTGATTGAGTTGGAGAGAAACTGTAGTATTTACATATACGAGGAATCAGGAGAAAGAGCTGGTTTGATAAACACCAAGGTTTGGAACATTTAAGATTTGAGATATGAGTGAAAATCGAAATAGATAAATGGGGCTGGATTTCTGATTCTCAGGACTAGAGATATGATTGTGGCATCAACGGCATAGAAGTGGTTGTTGTCTTGGGAGGTAATAAGATCAGTTACGGAGAGAATGCTGAGAGAAAAGTGTGAGAGATGCCTAGGAAAATGAAACTAAGAGAGAATATATGGTTGTAGCTTTTTAAAAAAAAGATAATATCAAAAGTAGAGTGACGAGAACAGAAGAGTGCAGAGGGATAACTGGATTCCTCTTTGAGAAGTGAAGAATGGAAAAGAAACCTTATTTTAAAAATGTTAGTTTAATTATATTGTACTTGATTTTCTATACAACTTTCTTTCTTCACATGCCTTCTGTATCAATTTATATTGCATTTTTTCAGCACTAAGGGTGAATTTTTTTCTGGTGTTTACTTATATATACAACATATACACATGGATTGCAGCATTTCCATTTCCTATTTTTCTGTAGATATTGCCAAACTGCTCTCCAAAGAGGTTCTATTTACAGTCCCACCAACAAGACAGCCTCTTTTACCTGTTCTTGTTCCTGGTTTTAGTTCTTTCGGTGGTTTCCTGCACAACTGCAAGACACCCGGAGAAGCACAGTGAGACAGAGAGAGAGTGAGAACAAGAGCATGACAGAGACCACCAGCAGGATCCCAGGATTAAGTCCGTTAGTAGTAAGATAGTGAGGGCCCCTCCCTTTCCGCTTCCCTGCAGTCTCTGACACTCTACTTTTTAAGGTGAGGCTACTGACACCCCAAGCCTTTGATTTTTAGGTAATTTTCCAAATCTATATTAAAATGTCTGCATCGTTCACTCTGATCATCATTCTATTTATTTTTTTCTCCTTTGAGTCATATCTTCATTTTTTTCTTTTTTGCAGAGGTGTCCTTTTCTCATGCACTGAGAATACATTTTAGAGCTTTTAAATTTTTCTTTTTTCTTTCAATAATCGTTGTCATTTGTTGTCACTTGTTCTGATTTGTCTCCTCTTGTACTCCTGAAGTGCTTTCATATGCCTAGCAATATTCCTCTGTCTACCTTACTTTTCATAAAGGTCTAGCTCTATGTTGTCCAATACAGTAGCTACTGGCCAGGTGTGGTTACTGAGCACCTGAAAGGTGGTTAGTCTGAAATCAGAACGTAAAATGTCTCTGTGTATTTTATATCAATTACATGTTAAAATGATAACACTTTACTATATTTGGTTAAATAACATATTTTAAATTAATTTCACCTGTTTCTTTTTACTTTTTTAATGTGGCAACTAGAAAACTTAGTTACATATATGGTTTGTATTATATTTCTACTGAGCGGCACTGGTTAGCTCATTATAGCTGAGAAGGACCCATTCAGAGATGAGAAAGCCTCTAGACCAAAAAAGACATGAGCTTAAAGTTATTTCAAACATTCTCTGACAACTCAGTGATCTAAGATTTTTTTTTTTTTTTTTTTTTTTGAGTAGGAATAGAGGTAGATGAATAGAGAAATTGCCTTAGGTGCTGAGAAACTTAAATTTGGAAAGTCTCTCCTTTTCACCCATTTGGAAGTCTGAAATCCATGGAGCACGTTACTGTTCAACGACCAGCAGCCTGATGAACAAAGCCCACCTCAGGGCTGTTTCCGAGCACAGGATTTCGGCAGTACAAAGGTACTTCAGGACACGGCCTACAACACGAGGGCGTAAGCTCAGCATTTACTTCCTCAACTACCTTAAGGCATCAACTATATAGCTCAGATAGCGCACACATCTCAGTCTGAAGGATAACGAGGTTGACAGAAAAGGCGAGAGGGCATTAGCTTTCACTGTTTTAATTAACTTTTTGTGTCATGGAGTGTGGCAGACAAGTGTTCTTCATTCTTCCATCCTGTTCTCCTTTGATATCCTCAGTCATTCGAGTATATATTTCTGAGGGCTCTCTTAAGTTCTGAGAGTGGTGGACAATTTCTTTGATTTCTTAATGGGTTTTTTTTATGTGACTTGTAAATAAGAAAGTATCTTTTAAAAAATTTATCAAAAATAAAAAATTCCGCTGAATATTGATTATAGCTGTGGTGACTTAATTTAGGCATGCATCTTTTAATCCAATTGCTGTGCATCCTGTATGCTACCTACCTATCTGAAGTAAATTTCAGTCTCCTTCCACTGCTTTTACTGTAACGACCTCACACTACTTCCTTTCCTATCTCCTTTTTTTCTCCCAGTGTATTTGATAAAATAATATTAATGGCTACCGTGAAGTACTGCTAGTATGTATTGTTATAAATTCATGTAACAGTTCTATGACAAAGATAGAATGATCTCCCTTTAACATCTGAGAAAACTGAGTTCAGAAAGTAGTTGGCCCATGAAAATTTTAGACATTTAGTTTGGAAACAGTTGCTGTTGTTAGGTGCTGTCAAGTTGGTTCCGACTCATAGCAACCCCAGGCACAACAGAATGAAACACTGCTTGGTCCTGAGCCATCCTCATGATTTTTGCTATTCTTGAGCCCATTGTTGCAGCCACTGTGTCAATTCTTGGAAACAAAAGGGAACTGATTAATAAGTCATGGAGCATACAGGATGGGGTCCTGCAAACATTAAGAATAATGATGGGAATAGTTTAAACAGAGAAGAAAATATTCTTTGATGGTTACGAGAGCGGGGAGGGAGGGAGGAAGAGGAGTTTTCACTAATTAGATAGTAGATAAGAACTATTTTAGTCAAAGAGAAAGACAACACACAATACAGGAGAGGTCAGCACGACTGGACTAAACCAAAAGCAGAGAAGTTTCCTGAATAAACTGAACGCTTTGAAGGCCAGCATAGCAGGGGCGGGCGTTTGGGGATCATGGTTTCAGGGAACATGTAGATCAATCAGCATAATAAAATCTATTAAGAAAACATTCTGCATCCCACTTTGGAGAGTGGTATCTGGGGTCTTAAACGCTAGCAAGGGGCCATCTAAGATGCATCAATTGGTCTCAACCCACCTGGATCAAAGGAGAATGAAGAACACCAAAGACACAAGGTAATTATGAGCCCAAGAGACAGAAAGGGCCACATAAGCCAAAGACTACATCAGCATGAGACCAGAAGAGCTAGATGGTGCCCAGCTACAGCCAATGACTGCCCTGACAGCGAACACAGCAGAGAACCCTTGAGGGAGCAGGAGAGCAGTGGGATGCAGACCCCAAATTCTTGTAAAAAGACCAGACTTAACGGTCTGAGCCTAGAAGGACCCCAGTGGTCATGGTCCCCAGACCTTCTGTGAGCCCAGGACAGGGACCATTCCCAAACTCTTAAGACAGGGATTGGACTGGACAATGTGATAGAAAATGATACTGGTGAAGAGTGAGCTTTTGGATCAAGTAGACACACGAGACTAGGTGGTCATCTCCTGTCTGGAGGGGAGATGGGAGGGCGGAGGGGGTCAAATGCTGGCTTAATGGACATGGAAAGAGAGAGTGGAGGGAAGGAGTGTGCTGTCTCATTAGGGGGAGGGCAACTAGGAGTATATAGCAAGGTGTGTATAAATTTTTGTATGAGAGACTGACTTGATTTGTAAACTTTCATTTAAAGCACAATAAAAGTTTAAAAAAAAAAAAAGAGATTACAGAAAAAAGAAGCTTCTATCCACATTCCCAGGATAAATGGGAAACATTTCAAGGGATGGTATTTTTCATAAATATTTATGAATATGGTCATTTGCAGAAAAAAAAAATAATAATGATGGGAAAACCTATTTTTTTCACAAACAGGTTATAAAACTCCCAGCACAAACATACATTTTCAAACACTCAAACATGGAATGATAGTGATCAAATTAACAGTGGCTGACTCTGGAAGTTGAATATAAGTGATCTTCTGGCATCTAGCATCCAAAATTGCCTAAATCCCTGAGGGATAAAAATCAGGATCAGCATAAAGCTGGTTCCTATAAGGTGGAGGTCAGACATACCTCGTCTCCAACTTCTTCACCATTTCTGACTCCAGCTGTTCCCCCGACAACACTGTATTTCTCTGCTGGGTTCAGTGATTCGTTGCAATGACCACACAAAACTCACAAACCATAGTCACATATTATGTGGTTTATTGGGGTAGTAACAGGAACAACTTGGGATCAGTATCAGGAAGCACATAGGCAAGTTTGGAAGGCTCCCCCGAAATAGAGAGCACATCCCGCCCTTCTTCAGTGCAGGAGAGCTTCCAACCAGGACAGATCTCATCTGCTCTCAGCCGCGCAAGCAAGTTGGCCCTTCTTGGCCATACGAGCTGGCCATGCACACCCCCCTCAGGACAGGCCTCCTCTTGGCCCTCAAGCCTGGCCTCCGTTGGGCCTTAGGGTTACGGCTCTCAGCACAGGCAGGGCATCTGCCACTGCCAAAGGCATGCCAGCCCAGCCACACAGAGCTGCCTGCTCTATTTGGGCATCACCTGCACGTGCCCAGGCTGCAGCCTCTTCCCCTTTATGGGGTGACTGCAGCCTCTTCCCCTTTATGGGGTGACCAGCTCCACTGGCGACCTCTTGTCTGGAGGTGCCCAGCTCTGCTACATGGGAGGCCTTGCACATGGCAACCATCTGCTGGTCTAGAGGTTCCTGCCGTTCCGACTGCGGCTGCTGTTTCTCTGCCACTGGGCCCCTTCTGGGCCTCTTGCCATCTTCAGTGTTATAGCCCTTGACCTGTACTACAGCTCTTCTAGGAGCTTCCCTCCCCTCGCCTCTGTGGGGTTGGCAGCTTACATAAGCCAAGTCCTTGTCAATTTCAAGACAAGTCCCTCCCAGCAGGACCACAAACCAACCAATCCCCTCTGTGGACTGCAAGTCACTCAATCCTACTGAGTGGATTTTCAAGGCACTACCTGAATAGCAAATTGAACAATCCCTGCAAGGTGCATATAAAAGACCAGTTACAAGGCAGGCTGCGGCCCACCCAATCCTTTTTGGCAGAATTACAAACCCAGGGTGGGAAAGGCCATACATAAATCTATTGCACTGCAGCTTCTTTCTGAAGAAAATGGTGGCATGCCTGGTGTACAGTAAGGAAATGACTGACAAATGTAAAAATCCTTTAAATGTTTTTATTATGAAAGTTTAAATATACAGAAAGGAACAGCGAAGCACCTATAAATGATATTCCCACAAGAATTGGTCATATTTGCTTATTCTTTTTAAAGGAACTGTTAAAGATATCTTCCTTTGCATCCTTTCCCTAATTTCGTTTTTTTCTCCCTCCCCAGGGGTTACCGCTGTCTCAAATTTGTTATTTTCGTGAATGCTATTTCTATGCAGTATTTAGCCATGGAATACAGAAAGCATTCATTTGCATGTTTTCCAACTTTATAAAAATGAGTGATACCACATCACGCAAAACACTCAATTTCATTAATTGTTTTTGAGGTTTATCCATGTTGACGCAATGCTCTCTAGTTCATTCTTCTACCTTGTATTCTAA
The DNA here is from genome assembly GCF_024166365.1 of Elephas maximus indicus. Lineage (NCBI taxonomy): Eukaryota > Metazoa > Chordata > Mammalia > Proboscidea > Elephantidae > Elephas > Elephas maximus. Next base: position 116,189,519 of record NC_064829.1, on the reverse strand, counting down.
CTTACACCTAGCCTTAGCGGTCACTCACATTGGTTTCTAATCTTCATTCTCGCAACGCTGCAGTGGACCTTGTGCCTGTCTCCCTACACACAGGACTCTCTAGGGGGTGATTTTAAGTGAGGAACTGGGGGGTGGGGGTCAAACAAGACATCTTCACCTTTAGTAAATATTACCAGAGTGTTCTAAATACGATGACTTCCAACAGCACTATGTGAAGTACCCACCGTTCCACATCCTCTCAGTAACTGGCATGGCTTTAATTTTCGCCAGTGTGATGCCTCTGAACAGCTCAGTGTTTTATTTTGCACTTCCCTTACTACTAGTGACACTAACACCGTCAAATCCATCCCTCCTCAGCTGCCATGAAATGGCCTCCTTACCATATACAAGATTTCTACAAATAGATCATATTCAATGATATTCTTAAGAATTTACACTTCATAGATTAATTTCAGAACCAACGTGTGAAATTTAAGGGAAAAAAATGCCCGTTGAGGAATTTTGGCTGGAACTGCGTGAATTTGTGATTTAGGAAGAGTTGCCAACTTTGTATGTTGAGTTTCTTCTGCCTAGATCTACATTTATATTTCTATTTTCTGGGGTTAGGAATTTTATTATTTTATATCTAAGTATTAATACTAAATATTAATTTCTAAATAGTAATAAGTATTAATACTGTCTCAGCCTCTCCAATTTAACCCCTTCAGCGTATAGTCTTTGCATGCTCATTGCCTCTTCATGTCCAGAACAGTGTCTGGGAAAGTGTGGTTACTGTGTGCCGCTGAGCTGACTCCAATTCACAGCGACCCTCTATGACATAGCAGAGCTGCCCTACAGGCTTTCTTAGGCTGTCGTCTTTACAGGAGCAGACTGCCAGCTGAGCAGCTCATGGGTTCAAACCGCTGACCTTCCAAGTTAGCAGCTGGGCCCTTAACCATTGCACCACCAGGACACCTTTGGCAAACAGTAGCCACTCAACACTCACTGAATGAATGAAAGCCTGTATTTATATATATCTGTAGTTTTCCTGGAAACCCTAGCGGCGTAGTGGTTAAGTGCTACAGCTGCTAACCAAAAGGTTGGCAGTTCGAATCCACCAGGTGCTCCTTGGAAACTCTATGGGGCAGTTCTACTCTGTCCTATACGGTCGCTATGAGTCGGAATCGACTCGACGGCACCGGGTTTGGTTTTGGTAGTTTTCCTCCCTCGGCTCCCTTTTGATTTCAGTTTTGCAACAAGTGGAAAAAGTTTTCACTTTTTCTGTGCTCTGGAACAGTTTACATGGTTTAGAAATCCCCTAAATGACTTTATGAGTATACAATTACCTGGGCCTGGTGCTTTTTATGGGACAGAATTCCCATGTTTATTGGGTTTTTAATCGTGACATACTCTGACCTAAATGTAAATTCTGCATTTCTTCTTAGTGAATCCTAATTTTCCTTATTTCAACTGATGTATCCAATCTATTCTCATTAGAAGCTCCCTAAAGCTGGTTGTAAGCATTACAGCTCTACTACCTGTGCCTATACTCGTTACCCACCTAAAACACAAAGACTCCCGCTTATGTTCTAAAATCTTAACGTTTTCCCAGTTCTGACCTGCTGCTTCCCAGGGATGCTCTACTTTGTCTACCAAGATATCTTGTTGTAGCTGTGAGGAGTAAATGACCTAATACATGCTGAGTACTTTAAATGGTGCCTGGTGCGTGGCAGGCACTCAATACATGTTAGTTATTATTTATTGAGCATATGCTGTATGTGAAACATTTTGTGAAGTACTTGACATGCAAACTTATTTAATATGCATCAATCTACAACAAAACAAACAAAAAAAACCTGTTGCCATCGAGTCAATCCTGACTCATAGCAATCCTATAGGACAGAGTAGAACTGCTTATTTCATTTAATACTCACATTGCTACAATACAGCATCATTTATTACCTCTATTTGAAGAATTAAAGAAAACCCTGAGCTTTATTAAACCAAGCAAATTGCTCAAAGTCATACAGTGCCACAGTAGTGGCAGAGCTCTGTGATTTTTCAGAATCTAAGTTCTTAGTCCTGGGAAGTACCCAGTGCCCAGACAGGGAGAATGAAATCAAATAAGGTTGAAATCTATGGAACAACCAGACAATGGACAGCCTCATACACAATTTAACATGGAATTTGGCCTAAGAACAAAAACCTGCCGCTGAGTCCATTTCAACTCATAGTGACTCTATAGGACAGAGCAGAACTGCCCCGTAGGGTTCCCAAGGCTGTAATCTTTACGAAAGGAGGCTGCCACCTCTTTCTCCCGTAGAGTGGCTGGTGGGTTTGAACCACCGACCTTTTGGCTATGAGCTGAGCACTTACAACCACTGCAACACCAGTGATGTGTATACTCTTATACTTTAAAAACATCAGTTTTGGTGCCTTGTGGAAATGGATTTAAGGGAAGCAAAAGTAGATATAGGAAGTCCTATTAGAAAGCTATAGCAGTTGCCCAGATGAAACGAATCTCAGACGAGAGAGACAACATCAGAGTTAGAGAAAACAGGATATATTCCAGATTTAGAAGATAGAAGCTATAGGACTTGGTGACCAACTGGACTGGGTAGTGAGAGGGACTCCCCTGTATGAACCTTTTGATGATGGGCAAGGTGTGCATGCTGTCTGAAGGTTTTTTTGCATTCCCTGCACTCATAGGGTCTTTCTCCAGTATGAATTCTCTGATGTTGGGCAAGAGAGCCACAGTAACTGAAGGCCTTCCCGCAAACATTACATTCATAAGGTTTCTCTCCGGTATGCACCCTCTGATGTTGAGTGAGGGATGAGTCATTGCTAAAAGCCTTCCCACATTTAATACATTCATAGGGTTTCTCTCCCGTATGAACTCTTTGATGCTGAGCAAGGTATGCAATCTGGCTGAATGCTTTCCTACATTCCTGGCATTTATAAGGTTTTTCTCCTGTATGAATTCTCTGATGTTGAGCAAGGTGTGAATTCTGGCTGAAGGCCTTCCCACATACCCTACACGCATAGGGTCTCTCTCCAGTATGGATTCTCTGATGTACAGTAAGGTAGGCACGGAGACTAAATGCTTTCCCACAGACGTTACACTTATAAGGTTTCTCTCCAGTATGAACTCTTTGGTGTTGAGCAATGGATGATCTATTGCTAAAAGCCTTCCCACACTCAATACATTCATAGGGTTTCTCTCCAGTGTGAACTCTCTGATGCTGAGTAAGGTAGGCAAACTGGCTAAAGGCTTTCCTACATACCTTACATTCATAAGGTTTTTCTCCAGTATGAACTCTAAGATGTTGAATTAGATGTGCATTTTGACTGAAGGCTTTCCTACATTCCTTACATTCATAGGGTTTCTCTCCAGTATGAATCCTCTGATGTTGAACAAGATTTGATCTCTGGCTGAAGGCTTTCCCACATTCTACACATTTATACGGTTTCTCTCCAGTATGAATTCTTTGATGAAGAGTAAGGGATGAGCTCTGGGTGAAGACTTTTTCACAGTCATTACATTTCAAAAGTTTCTTCTCTACATAGACACTCTTGGGCTTAATGTCCACTAAATTTTTTTTGAAGCTTTTCTTGTATGTGTCAGGTTTATGTACTTTCTCCTCTTTGGGGACTATCTGTTGTGTATGAAACTGTGTGTTCTTATAGAAGCTTCCCCAAGATTTGTTATATTCTTGTCCTCTTTTATCGACAAGGGTTTTTTCATGAGTGATTGTCTCTTCCTTGAAACACGCCTTTGGACTTCCTGCTGGCCTCTCAAAATGGCTCTCACGTTTCCACTCTTCTCTCAAACTGGAGAATTCAAGGCCATAGCTTGTGAGTTTTGCTATTATCTTCTGGGATGATTCTTCTTCATATATGGCCTGCTTTGGGGTTATTTCTTCAGTCTCACACATAGATTCCCATCCTGAAAAATCATAAGAAAAGTCTCCTCTATTATGTACCAGAAGAAAGTACACTCATAAAATGAAGTATATGAATTTAGTAGCAAATAAAACCCACAAGAACATTGCTTTCATAGTTCTTAAATGTACAAGAAAACAAAGTAATTTGAGAAGAAACTAATAGAATTATAAGACTGTAAGGTAAATCTCAGGACAAGAAGGAATTACGGAGGTGGTCTGGACTTGGTTAAAATTTTATGCCTATATTAATAATACAAGCACTGAAGTAATCTCTATTCTTACAGCTGCTTCATTCAAGAACACTCACTGAATAAATACTTACATTGTGCCAGGAACTGTTCTAGCTTTTAATATCCCAGTAAACAAAACAAAGATTCTTACCTTTATGGACCTTACATTCTTGGGGAGACAGAAAATAAATGATAGATAAGTAAATTTTATTACATGTTAGAAGGTACTAAGTGCTACAAAAAGAAAAGAAAACCAGGGTAAAGGAGATCAGAAGTGTGAGGGAAGCCAAAGATAGAAATCATTAATAAGTTAACATTTAAGCAAAGATTTGAAGGACGTAAAGAAGTCAGTCACTTAGATATCTGGGAAAACAGAAGAGCTGGTTTAAAGACCACGAAGTAGATGCATGTCTGGTGTGTCTGAGGAACAGCAAGGAGGACAGAGTGGCCAGTGGGGAGTGAGCAATAGATGAATTCAGGAAGGTAAATGGTAACCAGGTCATTTACGCCTTGCATGCCTTCTACAGAATCCAGCTTTTACTCTGAGTGACATGGAAAGCCACTGAAATGTTTTACTAAAATGCTTTTGAGTAAAGGAGTGATATCTGGTTGCTGTTTTACGAATATACTGGGAGGAAGCAAGGAAACCCTTTATTATATTAATCCAGAGGAGAAATGATGGTGATTCAGACCAGTGAGATATCAAAGGAGTATAGTGAGGTGGTCAGATTCTAAAATATATTTTATAGAAGAACCAAGAGCCATTGGACGTGGAATGGGATAGAAAGAGAAGAGACAAGCATGGCCTGAAAGTTCACAGTCTGAGCAATGGAAGAACGGAATAGCCGTCAACAGTGATAGACTAGAAAGATGCCATTAACAAGAGCAACAACAACCTGGAAAGAAAAAAAACCCTAGAAATGAATTTTACAAGAAATGAGCAAAGCCTTTAAAATTCAAATGAGGGACAAAAAAAAAAAAAAAGAGGGGTTTGAATAAAGGGAGATGAACACTTTATTTCTGTATATGAAGACTCAACAATGTAATGACATCAATTCTCACTAAATACATCTATTATTTCCATTCAATTCCAATCAAAGCCCCACTGCGGTTTTTGGTAGTTTTTTTTTTTTTTTTAAATCCTGAAGTTCATAAAAAAGTAAGTATGAATGAATTGTCTGGAAGTTTTCTCCCAAATATGAGGGAGGAGTATAAACTATGAAGCAGGAGAAATGAAAAAGCACGGCTGGGGCACTGTAGCATCAACTGTAGAAAACAGAAAATTTAGAGACTGATCTATGAATATATAAGCAGGCCTGTTCCTTGGGGCCACAAGAAAGAATACAAATGGAGGACAACATACCACATATCTAAAAACGAGAAGTTATAAATCATGCTAGAAAACTTAGGTGTATTACATTCTACTCTACTTTGAAAAATATACCTTCATAACGGTCTAGCGGAAGGCCACATTCGACTTTAGAATCTTTTGCCACTCTCCTACTGTTCCTCCCCCAAGCAACATTCCACCACATGAAGGGGCTTCGTGTGTGAGCATGTGGACACTCCAGCTTCCAAGTCCACGTCATATCAATACCCACCAAACAGCCATGCCTTATCCACCCATGGGCTGTTTACAGAACCAGGAGACAGGACATCAGTAAGGATATAGAACTCAACAATGCCATCAACCAAGAAAATCTAATTTACAATTATAGAACACTCCACCAAGGAGAGAAGAATACACATTCTTTTCAAGCAGCCACATACACCAAGTGTAAAAATTACCAGGCAGGGGGATCGGACCTCCTCGTCCAACTTCATGAGGCGAAGCAGAAAGAGTCATTATCAGCATCAGACCAAGGCTGATTCCCATGAAGCAGAGGTCAGATACACCTCCTCTGTCCAACTTTTTACCAATTCTGGTAACAGGGGTCCCTTCCATGGCACCCTCAACTCCTCTGCTGGGTTCAATAATTCATTGTGATGGACACACGGAACTCAGACCGTACTCACGAGTATGGGGTTTATTAGGGAAGTAACAGGTTACAATTCTAAAGACTACAAAGAGGAGTACTCACTAACGGATTTTACGGGACTAGTACAACCTTGATTAAAAAATCTGACAAGAGTGCATGAAGGAAAAACTGGAGGCTAAACTCACTGATAAATACAGATACAAGAAAACAAAATACTGGCAAATAGCAGCCAGCAATGAATTAAAAAGATACAAAGATGCGTTTATCTCAGGAATGCAAGGTTGGATAAACATTAGAAAAGGTACTATGTGTAATTTACCACATCTAAAGACAAAAAAATTAAAAACCATTTAATAATCTACAGATACAGGAAAACATTTCTTGAAACTCAAAAGCTATTCACAATCAAAACTCTAACAAATGAGAGTAAAAAGGTAGCCACCAGAATTATTAATAACAAAATTATTTATTTATTTATTATTATTATTATTATTAAAAGCACTCTCTTTGAGATCGGAAGTGGTCGAGAATGCCTGCTATCACCGCTTTGGTTCATAGCGTACTAGTCAAGACCAGACAACATGAAAAAGAAATAAAGGGTATAAGAATTTTAAATGAAGGAACTGCCATTATTTACCGATATGTCTGCCCACACAGAAAATACAAAGAAATCTACAAATTATTAAAATTAGCAAGAGAGCGTGGTGATGTTGCTAGATTAAAAAAAAAAAGTTAACTTCTTTTCTATATATGAGCAACAAACAGAAGAGCATTTAACATAGCAACAAAACTTAAGATGTCTAAGGATTAATCTAACAAAACATGTACACTGCTTTTACGGAAAAAAAAATAAAGTGTTATTGAAAAAAATTAAAAATCTAAATAAATGGATAGATATGCCATGTTATGAACAGAAAAATTCTGAAAATTTGTATACAAAATAAGGCTGAATCAAAAGCCTAAGCATTTTGTTGTTTTCTGGTGGAAATTGACAAGTTGACCCTAAAATGTATTTAGACAGCTGAAGCGCAAATGAGAAACTCTGCCCAAACAGGTATTCAGGCTGATGATAAGGTATTTTATCAAGACAGTGTGGTGCTGGTACAGCGAACAGAGGCCAGTGGGAGGGAACAGAGCTCAAAATCAGAGCCAAGCATATATCAAAACTTGATATATTAAGAGGTAAGACTCAGAAAAAACGGGCAAAAAGAATACTAAATCAACAGATGTCTGGAATATTTGGTTTTCCAGAAAGCAAAAGAAGTTGAATTCTTCACATAAGCCTCAAAAATGTACTCCGGTTGGATTATGGACATAAATACAAAAGAAAAATCTTTACCATCTTTAAAAGACAATTTGGAAATATCTATATGACCTCAGAGTACGAAGATTTGTTAAAACAAAATATCAAACATAAAAAATACAAAGGAAAAAAACGGAAAATTCAACTCCATTAAAAGATACATGTATTTATACACACACATATACCCACAGGAGATATGTATGTATCTATCCAGACATGTATGTATATCCTATGGGTATATGTGTGTACAGAACAGGAAAATTCTTTTACAGCTTTTAATGGAGTGGAATTTTTCACTTTTTTTCTTTGTAATTTATATATTTGATATTTTGTTTTAACAAATCTTTCCATACTTGAAGTCATATAGGTATTTCCAAATTGTCTTTTAAAGATGTTAAAGGTTTTTCTTTTATATTTACATCCATAATCCAACTGGAGTACATTTTTGAGGCTTATTCAAAGAATTCAATTTCTGTCTACCCATCTACTGGAGCCCTGGTGGTACAGTGGTTAACAACAGCTTGGCTGTTAACTGAAAGGTCGGCAGTTCAAATTCACCAGCCGCTCCTTGGAAACCCTATGGGGCAGTTCTACTCTGCCTTACAGGGTGGCTGTGAGTCAGAATCAATACGACAGCAACGGGTTTGGTTTTGGTTTTATTTACCTATCTATCAATGTATGTATTTAAAAAGAAAAAGACAACCTCCCCCAAATGAGCAAAAGATTTGGATAGGCACTTCACGGAAGAGGAAACACAAATGGCTAATATAAACAGGAAAAGATGCTAGATTTCATTAGTAATCAAGGAAATACAGATTACAACTGAAGAACAATATTTTACACCCACCAGGCTGGCAAACATTGAAAAAAATCTGCCAATTCCTAGTGTGGGGCAATGGGTACTGTCATACACCGCTAGTGGAAAGGGAACCTGGTAGGAGCACTCTGGAAAATGAAATTGCGTCATCTAGTAACTCCCTAGTTACATGCTGTGCATGAGCTCCAGTCACACACAGGAAGGGTCACAGCAGGAATGCTTCTAATAGCAAAAAACGGAAACAACTGTGGTTTACGCAACGGAACACGTTACATTACAGCAGTGAGAAAAAAATAACAATGAACCATAGATACAGAAATCAGCAGGAGGAATCTCAGAAACGTAACTCTGAGTGGAAAAAAATCACCGAATTACACACACAATGTATTTCTAACCATATGAAGTTAAAAATATGCAAATATAAACATTTCATTTAGGTATACATACATAGGTGGTTCAACTATAAGGAAAAGCCAGGTAATGATACACAAAATTGTAGGGTAACGGTAACCTCCATGAGGGGTGGGGGTGAGCCACAGTTAGGTGGTGGTGTATCATTAGGAAGGGACCCCCAAGGGCCTAAAATGGCATTCTATTCAAGCTAGCAAGTAGGTACATGAGTTTTTCGTTCTATTACTATTTAAACTGCATATATATACAAATATATACTATGCACTTGATTTAATAATAATTAATAAAATTTATGCATATACCCTTTGGCACTACAGTTCTACTTCAAAAATATTTTAGGAAACTGAACAAGGACATAAAAGACAGGGAGAGGCAGCTGGCGGGAGGGGGATGGCGAGCTAGGGAGCAGTGTGCACAGAGATGCTTCCACCCCCGATTTTCTTCTGAACGTTAGTCTGCCGCTTTACTTTCATGCTGCCTATGTGCATCTGCTAATTCTTTCCCACACCAGAGTTAAACTCTTAATCTCTTCTCCCTCTGTCTTAGTTACCTAGTGCTGCTGTAACAGAAATACCACAAGTGGATGGCGTTAAAAAACAATTTATTTTCTCACAGTTTAGGAGGCTAGAAGTTCGAGTTCAGGGCACTGGTTATAGGGGAAGGTTCTCTTGTCTCAGTGCTGTGCAATGGGTTTCTTTTATATATGGCCTTTCTGGCCTTGGGTTTTACAATTCTGTCAAAAATAATTGATTGGGCCATAGCCTGCCTTGTGATTGGTCTATTTTACACACCTTTCAGGAATTGGTCAGTTTACTACGCAAACAGGGTGAATAAAACCACCAATCAGTATTACGTGACCTTATGGGGATTGGTCAGCTGGGAGGGCCATGCTTCGAAACTGAATATAAGGGCCAATCCCACAGAGGTTAAGAGGGGCCTCACTATCATCAAGAAGAGTCTGGAGTGGAGCACGTCCTTTGGACCCAGGGTTCCTACACTGAGAACCTCCTAGGCCCAGAAGAGAGAGCTGTAACACTGAAGTCAGCAGGAAGTGGTGGCAAGCACAGCAAAGTTCAGCAGCAGAAAAACGGTGGCAGCAATACGAGCAGCAGGAACCAGGAGACGGGTGTGAGATGGGACGTTGGCCTTGCCAGCCCGTAGTGGGAAAGAGACAACTGCAGTGGGTTTGCTGGCCCAGAGGGAGAAAGGGAGCTGAACGCCTTCTTGCAGGAGGCTTGCTCGTATAGTTAAAGAGCTGTGAAACTTGCCAGAGCAGGGCAGAGGCCAAGAGGTGCCTGGCAGCAGAGGCCGTTGGCTGGCACCACAGAAGGAAAGGCCACTGGCTGGCCTGTCCGAGAGGAGGGCCACCCGCTGGTACAGCCGAGAAACAGCTGATAGCTGTTTTGGCTCTGATACTAGGACACACTCAGCTTCTGTGGCCCTGGCATTCCTTGGTCCCTTGATCCTCATGTGGCAGCTATCTTCCCGTTTGTGCTTCCTGGCCTCTGTGTTTAAGGTCCCCCACTAAAAAAAAAAAACCCAAACCCGTTGCTGAAGAGTTGATTCTGACTCATAGCAACCCTATAGGACAGGGTAGAACTGCCCCATAGGTTTTCCAAGGAGTGGCTGGTGGATTTGAACTGCCGACCTTTTGGTTAGCAGCCAAGCTCTTAACCACTGCGCCACCAGGGCTCCGAGGTGCCGCAAATGGTTTGTGCTCAACTGTTAGCCTAAAGGTTGGCAATTCGAGCTCACCCAGCAGTACCACGGAAGAAGGGCCTGATAATGTGCTTCCATTAAGATTACAGCCAAGAACACCCTATAAAGTGGTCTGTAACACACTGGGTCACCACGAGTATAAATCAACTAGATGGCAACAGGTTAGGTTTTGGCTTTCGGTCTCTGTATCTGTGCTGCTCTTTGTATCACTCGAAGTGATTAGATTTAGGACACACCCTACACTGAAATGGCCTCATTAACATAACAAAGAAAACTTTATTTCCAAATAAGATTACGTCCACAGGTATAGGGGTCAGGACTCCAACAAATATTCTCTGGGGGCACACAATTCAATCCATAACACCTTCAAATGTTTTTCTGCTTCTGACCTCTTTGATGTCAGCTTTTTCTTCTTATATGCCTGTCTTAGTTACCTAGTGCTACTGTAACAGAAATACCACAAGTGATGGACTTAACAGACAGAAATTTATTTTCTCACAGTTCAGAAGTCCAAATTCAGAGCACCGGCTTGAGATGAAGTCTCTCTCTCTGTCGGCTCTGAGGAAGGTCCTTGTCTCTTCAGCTTCGGCTTCCTGGTTCCTTGGGGATCTCCATGTGACTTGACATCTATTTTACCCCAGCTCTCTCTCTCTGCTCACTCGTTTAATCTCTTTTTATACCTCAAAAGAGACAGACTCAATGTACACCCTACACTAATCCTGCCTCATTAACGTAACAAAGATAATCCAATCCCAAATGGGATTATAACCACAAGCATAGAGGTTAGGATTTACAACAGATTTTGGGGGACATAATTCAATCCATAACATTCCACCCTTTCACTCCCAAAAATTCACATCCTTGCCTCATGCAAAACACGTTCACCCTGTCACATCATCCCAAAAGTCTTAAATCAACTCCAAGTCCAAAATCTTGTGTTCTGAATCATCTAAATCAACTACAGGTGACACTTTAGGCATATTCCATCCTGTGGCAAAATTCCTCTTCATCTGTGAACCTGTGAAATCTAGAATGTAAGTTATCTGTTTCCAAAGTACAATGGTGGAACAGGCACAAGATAGACATTTCCATTGCAAATGGGAGAAATTGGAGGGGAAGAAGGAATAACAGGCACCAAGCAAGTCCAACCCCCAGGAGAACAATTTACAGTAGCTCTCAAAGCTTGAAAATAATTCTCTCTTCTCTGAGACCATCTGGGCAATGGCCCTGCCCTCCAGACTCTGGGTGTTGGCCATGCTCTCAAGATTCTGGGTAGAGGTCTCTTGGCCCTGGGCTTCAGCTCCACCTTCCAGGCCCACTGGGGCTGCAACTCTGCTCCCTCGACTTTGGGCAGCCCCATTCTCCTAGTCCATCTTCGTGGCAACCCCACCCCCTCGACCCTGGCAGGTCCCGTTCTTCTGCCCCTTGAGCATGGCACCCCTGCCCCCTCAGCTTTGGTCAGTGGCCCCATCCCCTGGCACACCTTAGCCACTGCCCCACACTCTGGAACCGAGGTGGCAAAAATCTGACTCTTCAAAATCTAGGAGGCTGCTGCCCCACTCTTTAAGATCCAGGAGACTATGGCCCCACTCTTTGAAACCAAGAAGGCCCTGCTTCCCATGCTCCTTCCTTCTAACAGTTCTTCTGATATCTGAGCTGCTCCAGGGATGGTCCTTTTTTTTCTTGAAGGACAAAAGATGTAGCTTCTTTCGTCTGTTTTCTGCCTGTAGAATTCCAAGAGACAGACAATGTTCTCTCCTTTCCTTCTTTCTCTGTCCCCTTCAGTCTGGGCCAATGGGTTTTCTGCTTTGGTAGTTGATTACATCCATCAGTCACAGGCTTAATCTCTTTAACAATTGTGTAGCCACATCCTTGGTGAACATTCTAGGACATGTGACCTTAGTTTGTACAACAGAATTTTCCAAATCTTTAACTTCTGTTTTCATTATGCAGTTTATTTTTAAGTCCATCTCTTTCCTCTTGCATTTTACTGTAAGTGGCAAGGAGAAACTGTAAGTGCAATGTGGCCCCTTTAAGATCTTTCTTAGAAATCTCATCAGCCAGATTACAAGTTTATCACTTACAAGTTCTACCTTCCACCAAACATCTGAACATAATTCAGACAAGTTCTTTGTCACTGCCTAAAAAGCACTGCCCTTCCTCCATTGTCTAATCACATGTTTATCATTTTCTTTTAAAGCCTCACCAGAAGCACATTTAACATCCACATTTCTAGCAACGTTCTGTTACTGGTGTCTAAGACAACAAAGACTCTCTCTATAGTTCTCCTCACCTCCTTCTGAGCCCTCACCAGAACCGCCTCTGACGTCCGTAATTCTACCAACAGTCTCTTCAAGGCAATCTAGGCTTTTACGGTTAGGCACCTTAAAACTCTTTCAGCCTCTATCATTACTCAATTCCAAAATCGCTTCCATATTTTAGATACCTGTTAAAGTAGCATCCCACTCTCCTAGTGCCAAATTCTGTCTTGGTTATTTAGTGTTTCTGTAACAGAAATACCACAAGTGGGTGGTTTTAACAAACATAAATTTATTTTCTCACAGTTTAGGAGGCTAGAAGTCCAAATTCAGAGCGCCAGCTCAAGATGAAGGCTTTCTCTCTCTGTTGTCTCTGGAGGAAGGTCCTTGTGTCTTCAGCATCTGCATTCTAGTTCCTGGGAGATCTCCATGTGTCTTGGAATCTATCTTACCCCGTCTCTCTGCTCACTTGTTTAATCTCTTTATCAAAAGTAACTGACTCAAGATATAGCCTACACTAATTCTGCCTCATTAACATAACAAAGACAACCCATTCCCAAACAGAACTATAACCACAGGCATAGAGGTTAGGATTTACAACACATATTTTTGGGGGGATATAATTCAGTCCATAACGCCATTTATAGCTATATCATATCTCTGCTACTAGACTTTTCAATTCTTTGATTACTTATATATATATATACATACACACACACGTATACACACTAAACCAACCAACCCGTTGCCATTGATTCCGACTCATAGCGACCCCGTAGGACAGGGTAGAACTGCCCTACAGTGTTTCCAAGGAGTGGCTGGTGGATGCAAATTGCTGACCTTCTGGTTAGCTGCCAAGCTCTTAACCACTGTGCTACCAGGCCTCTGTATAACACACTAGCACCTTGAATATACCTTGTTCAAAGTACAAATTCAATAAACACTGGTTAAAGGAACGAAAGAATGAACGAACTGACCATTCAGAGAAAAACGAGGCATTTAGAGGTATAATAATAATAGCAGCAGCTAACAGCTAACGAGGTCTTCTCACTATGTGAGAGGAACTGTTCAAGCACTTTAGAAGTATTATCTTATTTTACAGATAATAAAACAAAATCTCAGAAAGGTTAAATCATTTGCCCCAAATTTCACTGTATATGAGTGTCAGGATTTGAACCTGGTCCTTCAATTTCCACCGTCCATAGATCTCAAAAGTATCAGATGAGGAAAAGACTTTTCAAAGACTGGAAGAGGTTTTTGAAACAGAAGGAACAGGACTTGGAGAATAAATAAATATTAGAAAGGAAGGGGCAAAGCGTGAGAGAAGAGAGAGTTAAAAAACAGCAAATTCGGGAAAACATTCTGAAAGGCCCCAAGTCTATACTAAGACCTAGAACACTGGAGAAGAATAGGTCAACAAAGTATAGTAAAAAGGTGCTACCCCTGAGTCGAGCTGAGCCGTCACCTGAAATAACCCGTGCCTGCTGTTTTCTTTACTCACCTGAGCACAGACCTTCTGTCAGCTCTCTCTTCACCAGCCAGGGCTCCTTCCCTTGCTCCAACAAGAATATCACACTTGGCTTAGAAAAGCAAAGTCCTGCGAACATGAAGAGAAACAGAACTGACATCCAATTCCTTGATCATTAGGGAAGAGGAAGCTTACAGCAAGCCAGAGAAAAATCTATAAAGGACATGTATTAGAAGAATAGGGAAAATGAAGTTCAGGCATGGGTTGATAACAGACCCGCCCACTGCCACCTCCACAAATATTAAGCCATTTCTTTGGCATAGGAAGCAGACATTCCACGAAAATAAATAAATAAACAAAAGTCCACAATGGTGGTACCAAAGGGCCCCTCACGGGTAGATGCTGAACTTTGTTAAGGGGGAAGACACCCTTACCCAGTGATACCAAGATCCTGTAGTTCTCCAACATCACATTACTATATAGGTGCCTTTGAGAAGAGTCCAGGCAATCCCACTCCTCTTGGGAGAAGTCTACAGCCACATCTCTGAAGGTCACTAACTCCTGAAATAAAACACATGAACGAAACAACCTCACTTCTTACCATACTGACCTCACTCACTCTGCCCCAGGTACCCTGGTCTCTCCCTGATAGTACATCCTTAGGTAAGTCAAGCATGTTCTCCCTCAGACATTCTACATAAAACAGCAATGCCCCTCACCCCACTTCCCTATTTCCCTAACCCTCCTTTATTTTTATCTGTTAAAATGAAATAGAACAAAACAAAAAAACCCTGCCTTGGAGCCTATTCCGACTCACAGCAACCCTCTGTGTTACAGACCGGAACTGCTCCATAGGGTGGCCTTGGCTGTAATCTTCAGGGAAGCAGACCGCCAGGCCTTTCTTCTGTGATGCCACTGGGAAGGTTTGAACCACCAACCTTTTAACTTAGCAGACAAGCACAAACCATTTGCGCCACACAGGTACCTTTTGTATTTTCATGGATTTTTATATTTATTTTGTTACTTACTGTTTGGCCCCACCTCCGCTACAATATAAGCTCCATGAAGGCCAAGTATTTTTGTTTGTTTTGGTCACTGCTATATCCCCAGTCACCAGGACAGTATCTGGCACATGACGCATTCAAATATTGACTGGAGATGTTAAATGAATGAATGAATGGTTTGAAAAGTCCAAGGAGCTGTAAGGGGATCAAAGCTGACACCAGAACATGCTTGACAGATCTCTAAAAATCATGCGAGACCAGGCAGAGCAAATCATCAATTCAATCAAAACTCAAACTGACAATTTTGTGTAAAGAAACGGGGGATTCCACTCAACGCTGCTTCTGCCTATAGGGCTGGGTAAAGTTCTTAGGGAACCCGGAGCTGCCCTGTGATTTGGCTGGATTCTAGTTTCCGTAATGTAACCACCTGCCGATGAAATAGTGTACGTTGTGTAGGGCTGTGTGTGTGTTTTAACAAAATTAAAACAGGTGAACCTGTCAAGACAAGAGAAGAGTTTTGGTTTTTTTTTGCATTTGACACAATTTTGTCATAATCAAGGAAACTGTCTCTACAGAACCGAAATTCTTCAAGTGTTCTTCAACACTCAATAATCTCTTTTCTTATTTAATTATATGAAGTAGGTAAGTGTCAGTGTCTCCCTCTCTCCCAGCAATAACATCCCTCAAATGCTGCAGAAATGCTTCTGGTAAGAGTTTGATTTGTATGATAAACGTGCTTCCAAAACTGTTCTCCTGGGTTTGTATAAATACATATAATAAGTATTTTTTATATACATGTGACTTGCGTTTTTTTCACTGACTCTGTAATTTGAGTTAATTTATATAATTAACAAATGTAATTACAATGTCCATACGCCAGTTCACCAGCTGCTATTGAGCTGACTCCAACTCATGGCAACCCCAAGTGTGTCAGGGTGGAATCGTGCTCTATGGGGTTTTCAAAGGCTGATTTTTTGGAAGTAGACTGCCAGGCCATTCTTCCAAGGTGCCTTTGGGAAGATCCCAATCTCCAGCCTTTTGGTTAGCAGCCGTGCACCACCCAGGGGCTCCAGCATCCATATAAAAAGATTAAATTCTAATCTGAAAATATTTGACTCATAACAAATGACAATAATGTTCCGCTTCAAAATCTATCCACGATTTTAATCCAACCTGTCTGAAGCACAGTCACAACTCCCTTCACCATTTCTCCCTACAGGTATGTGGCTCCCAGCTGCCAGGACTACTTCCCCTGAAGCCCTGACATGTGGTGACGTTCTTATTTCCCACATCACTTGTACCACAGCACCTGAAAGTGGGCAGGAGCCCTCTTTGCTCCTCACACTTGTTTCCAGATCATTCTCCTTTCCCCCCTTACAGGATACCTAGTTTTAAATTTCACGAAATCAGGGTCTATCAATTAGTATCCCATTTTGTTCTAGCTATCTACCCAGCCCCAATAGATACCAATTCTGTCACTGAACACTTAGCAGCTGCCTCACTGTGCCTCTCCTTTCCAACGCTATTCTTATCATAATCCTTGGTCATTTCAATACCCACATAAATAATCCTCCCAACAGCCTAGCCTCTCAGGTCTCTGACCCGCCCACCCCACCCCCAGTAATCTTGCCCTCCACGCTTCTACAGCCATTCAGTTTCATTGTCATGCTGCAGTCCCTGCAACCAACAAGCGCCAAACCATCCTTAATCTCAGTCTCAAGTCTCCCACTCTGATCTCCACCTCTTCATATTCCAATTCTTGCCCTCTGGTACCCAAATTACAACCATTCTTCCATCCCAACAGAACCTACAAGCTCTTGACCTTACCACGTTTTCACTGATCCTCACCCTTGCATGCCTTGGCTTTCTAGGTCAACCATATGTTACACAATCACCGCATGCAGTCTCAACGCCCTTGTCCTCTCACTTTGCTGTACTCACCTGATCAGACCACAGCCTCCTCTCAGTCTACACTATGTCTGTACCCTCACAGCTGAGCATTCCTGGAGAAAGTCACAGCAGCACGCTGACTGGTCTCATGCTAAATTCAAGATCACTAACCTCAAGAGTGCTGAGGTGCTGCCTACACACCAGCTGCCTGTCCCACTCATGCCCCTGCTTTCCTGAAGAACTTCTGGTTCTTTTCACCTCTCCTCCAACCTCCAATCCCTCCTCCCCATCCTCACTCTCAGCTGATGGTCTTGCTTTCTATTTCACTGTGAAAACCAAAGCATTTGAAGAGAATTCCACAAGCGCCCACCACAACACCTACCTGCATATCTGTCCACATACTCTGACTTGCCCCATTCCTGTGAAGGAAAGGCTCACTTTCCTAGCCAAGGCCAGCCCCTCCACTTGTACACTAGACCTCCGCTCTTCTCACCTCCTCAAGCATGCTGTAACAGCAATTCCCTCCTCTATCCTCTTCACTTTCAAAGTTCCTCCACTGAATCTTCAACATAAAGACTTACTATCATCTTTATAAAACCCTGTTGACCACACCTTCCCTCCAGTTACCACCCATTCTTTCCTTCCCTCCTTACAGCTGAGCAACGTGAAAGAGACATGGATACTCTCCACTATCTGTCCCTCCCCACCCCGCACTGTGGAAGAGGAACGACATAGTTTATATGGTAACAGGGCCGCTCTGGCCGCTCTGCTGAGGAGAGAGTAAAGGAGGGCAAGGGTGGCAGCAGAGAGACTCGTTAGGAGAGTGTGCAGCTATCAGGGGAGAGGGCCTGGCTTGGAGCAGAAGGGAAGGGGTGGTAAAAGTGACCAGACTTTGGATGTGTTCTGCAAGCAGAACAAGCAGAACTCCCAGATGACAAGTTTTAGCTACAGCAATTGAGTAAGGGAAGTATGTAAGGTTCCTAAGTGGTTCCCCTGTTTCTGTCCTTGGCTGATTCTCAGTAGCAGCCAGAGTGACCCTATTAAAATAATAATCAGATGGATGGCATCACTCCTATACCCCTACACACTGTTGATAACTGCAGTATTAAAGGGGCAAGGTGGGCAAACCCTTTCTCACTAACTGCATGGTAAGAATCAGCATGGATCCAATTCTCATCTGGGAATGGATCCAGGCCTCAGCCTCCCACGTCTCCACTCCTCATTGCCAGGCACTTCTGTGGCACTTCTCTCACCCCAACCACTCAGTTAGGTCAAAACATCCCAGGCCACCTGAGGCTAGGTCATCGGCTACCAGCTGTAGGCTAGAGTCTGCACAACTCCCTGCACTTCAGACCAGCCAGGCCCTCTCTCTCTCTCTACCGCCCTGGGGATAGGTCACAGGTTAGAAAAGTTCTGTCCTTCCTCATCGACTGCCTGTGCAGCTTTTCTGTCACCCAGCCACCCAAAGCTGGCTCCTCACGAGTTAGCACTCTGTCCTTCCTACTGCCTGTGCAGCCCTCCTCTGGATTAGCTATCCTGAGCTAGGTCAGAATCCCATTGCCCCTCGTTTGTTAATTCTCTATAATGGCTCAAGGAGCACTCGTGGCGCAGTGGTCAAGTGCTCAGCTGCTAACAAAAAGGTCACGGGTTTGAACCCACCACCTGCTCTGCAGGAGAAAGATGTGGCAGTCTGCTTCCATAAAGACAGACAGTTTTGGAAACCCTATGAGGCAATTCTACTCTGTTCTACGGGGTCGCTATGCGATGGAATTAACTTGACAACAATGAGTTTGATTTTGGTATAACGGCTCACCAAATTTATGTAGTCTATTAACTATATGGAGCCTTGGTGGCACCGTGGTTAAAGTGCTCGGCTGCTAACCCAAAGGTCTGCAGTTCAAACCCACCAGCTGTTTCGTGGGAGAAAGATTTGACAGTCTGCTTCCATAAAAATTTACAGCCTTGGAAACGCTAAGGGGCAGTTCTACTCTAACCTATAGGGTTGATACGAGTCAGAACTGATTCGACAGCAAAGGGTTATTATCTGTACTGACAATTTCCCTTTTATCACAAGCAGAAAGGAAAGAATAAAAGCGGAAGAGACTCATCCAGCGTGGTCTGGGAGAGACTTGGCTGCATAAGGCTTTCTTTGTTCCCGGGACAAGCCACATCCTCTAGATACTTGGATGTTCTCACCAACCCAGGAAGCCTCCAAAAGAGAAGACCCAAAGTTCAGGATCCCTTAGTCACTGGGACTTCAAGGAATAAGCATTAACACATTGTTATGAACAAGCCAATCAATGAATACGCATGGCTGACTGCATCATGCCCCCTCCCTTCCTGAGCCCTGTTTTCAGGATGGGGTTTGCATAGCCCCCTACTTACTTATACAGTTTTAAGTGTTGCCTGGCTATTTTGGAAAAAACAAACAAACAAACCAAATCCATTGCCACTGAGTCGATTCTGACTCACAGCAAGCCTACAGGACAGAGTAGAACTGCCCCATAGGGTTTCCAAGGAGCACCTGGTAGACCTGAACTGCCGACCTTTTGGTTAGCAGTCATAGCTCTTAACCACTGCGCCACCAGGGTTCCCCTGAAAAACAAAGAGCACCTTAATTGCTTGGGCTATTCCAAGAGCTATTTTCAGAAACGAGAGTCAAAGGCCAAACCAAGTTCTCTGTCCCACACAGCCCCCAAACCTTCAATGGTACCTTTCACTCAGATGCAAGATGTTTGAGTTTGAAGTTTCTATTATGCAACCAAATGGACACAATAAGGAGGCATTTAGATATACAAATCTCGGGTTCAGGAAAGAAATCTGGGCTGTATAAATACATTTGGTAGTTGCTGCCACACAGCTGGTATGTAAAGCCATGAAACGGGATGAGATCATTAAAGGAGAGAATGCAGACAGAACTTAAAAGAAGAGAACCAAGGGCTAAGTCCTGTGGCATCCACTGTTAACAGCTGCTTAATAAAAAGGTGTTGAATGAATGAATGCTGTCTGGGCAGAGACCAGAAAGAAGCAGTTGGTCTGTTTCCGAGGAAGAGCATTCTAGGCAGAGGGAAGAGCAAGTGCAAGGTACTTAAGAAGGTACTCAACTCACTACAAGGAGGCCAGTGTGGTTACAGACAGGGTGAGAAAAATTAAAGTCAGAGGGAGGGCCAGGAACTAGATTAGACAGGCCAAGTTAAGGACTTCAGTATTGATCCTGAATGAGGCGAGATGCCACTGTGAAGTGACATGACTGATAACCCAGAGAAGTTTTGGCAGAAGGAAAGTTCACATCTGCTTGTTTCCAAAAGCAGGAAGGTATTTCAGGCAAGAGAGAAAATAGAAACACACCTGGTACATGGCTTTAAGAAATCCAACGGCCATTCTTTCCTCTTCTGGCTCTTCTCTTGTGAAACGGCAGCGTCCTTAGACAACTGAGGTGGGGAAGAGAACATGAGAGATCAGACTTTCCTGGCAGCATCCAGAATTACCAGCCTAGAATTTCTTGACTTCTCTTTCCCCCGTTCTAGTCTTCCCTCAGAGAGCAAAAGAAGACCTAGGAATTTGTTTACTTGCCCAAATCACTTCCCATTTTATTATTTTAACAACACAGTTTTTCTAGATTTTAAAGATAAAGAACCTAAGAAATGTAGTCATCTACATAAAGGCACACACCTATTCAATAACAGCACCAAGAGCAACTAAAATTCCGCCTGACTCCACAGCCCTTCTCCACTGCACTAGATAAGTGATTTTGAAAGTTGGCCGCACAATGGAATCACCTGGCTAGTTGTAAGATACTGTGTGACACACCTTCTCAACCATTCCTCCCACACGCCCACGAAGTCTTAAAAACTACAGCGCTAACCACTGTCTCACACATGGGATAATCAGAGGCAGTGGAGAGGGACACAGTCACACCATCACCCTCTCCCAGACCTACCTACAAGCCCCAAACACTAGAGTGTCATAACCGACCATCTCACTCACATGTTCCAGTCACACACAGGCCGCCGGTATGGGCGCACCAGGGGGGCACAGTACCCTACACACACACTGTCCGGCTCTGTGGTACCCACACATTCCACTCACAGTCACACAGACGCGCCGGGCGCAGGCACACAGGTTAAAGTACCCCCCTGCACGCACACACACACACATAACTCTATACACACATACACCCCTACACACACACGCACAGTCCCGCTCTGTGGTACCCACACATTCCACTCACAGTCACACAGACGCGTCGGGCGCAGGCACACGGGTGAAAGTACCCCCCTGCACGCACGCGCACACACACACACGCACAGTCCCGCTCTGTGGTACCCACTCATTCCGCCCACAGTCACACAGGCGCGTCGCGCGCAGGCACAAGCGGTGAAAGTCCCACCGGGGTCACCCAGAGGCCGAAGGGCGGCGCCCGGTGACTCAGGCTCCGCAGCGCGCTCCCCACCTGCAGGACTTAGCTCCGGGGCAATCCGGTCCCCGCCCCGAGGGCCCGGGGAGCCTGCACGGGGGTGGCCTCCTCGCCCTCCGCCGACGGAGCCGGGTCCCAGCGGCCCGGGAGCGCCGCCTCGGCGGCCTCGGGCTCCGGGGGACACAAAGGCCGCCGGCCGGCTGCCAGCGGGGCCCCGGGAGGTGCGGTCCGCGGCGCTGCGCGGCTCTGCCCGGGGTCGTCACGCCGCCCGCCGCCCCGGCCTTCCACAGCCGAGCCCGAGCGGGCCGCGGAGCCGGGCCAGACGCCCCTCACACGGCCTGCGACTCAAGTGCGCAGGCACCGGCGCTCCAGCCGCCCCCAGCCACCCCGCCCGTGATGTCGGGCCGCGGGGTCAGCGCGGAAGGCGGGGCTTAAACATGGTCGCCCGCGCGTCGGCGACGCCGGGGTGAGGGGCGAGCGCCGGGAGCCGCGGGGTACCCCAGAAGCCGCGGGAGGGTGCGCAGGCGCAGGACGCGTCGGCCAGTCCCGCCCCGGGACGGTTACCTTGGAGATGGGGGGGGCGAGTAGGACGGAGGGAGCTTCTCGTTGGAGTGTTCACGATTCGTAATGCTGGCTGTGAATGCGTCCCCTCTTTTTAAAATGGCTTTTCTGCCAGGAATCTTCAAGATTCCCTTCGGCGCTACGTTCAGATACAAACGGCACATCTTCAAAGAGGCCTTCCCTGATCGCACCTGTCACCTGGCACCCCATGCCTCCTTAACTGGCCTGATTTCTTCATGGCTTTTACCGCCTTAGGGTACATACTGCTTATATTTCATTTTCTATTTTGTTTATTGTATCTCTCCCCACAAGAAGATTCTGTCACTCGAGTGCGATTTTGCGACTGCGCGCGTAACCCTTTGATTCTGTCGTTGTGTGTGTTTCTCTGAGTGTCAAAGTGTAAACCCTTGTGTGTTGGTGGTAAGAGTGCCTCCTGTCTGTGACCACGTGTGAATGTGGTACAAAATGAGTACATTTGGTGACGTTACCTGAGAGACTATGCTAGGGAAAAAAAAAAAGAAACTGACTGGTGGAGAGTGGACTCGGAGTGCTTCACCATAAATGTGACTGTAAAGACTAGACTAATGGATGTGAGTTTGTGACATTCTGCCCGGTGTGGGATCCAATTAGTCAGCACCTGCTGTGAACCACATGTTGTTTCAGGTGCTGGGGTAGACACAGAGAAAAAGACTTAAAAAATGCTGACTAGAATATTAGTAAGCTGAAAGGCAAGTTCAAGAAGCTTAATATATTTGGAACTGGATAACAGATGGGAATCTGAATCTGCACAAAGGATGAAGAGCACCAGAAATGGTAACTACAAGGTAAACATACAAAATTGTTTTTATTATTTAAAAAATTACTGTTACATAAGAATACTGATAACGTAGTATAGGGTTTATAACATAACCGAAAACCAAACCCATTGCAGTCAAGTCGATTCGGACTCATAGCAACCCTACAGGACAGAGTAGAACTGCCCCATAGGGTTTCTAAGGAGTGGCTTTTACTTAGCAGCCGAGCTTTTAACCAGTGCGCATGGATTTATCTCTGGAAAATCTGTAGATATGATGCAATGCTGATCCAAATTCCAATGACATTCTTTAATGAGATGGAGAAACAAATCACCAACTTCATATGGAAGGGAAAGAGGCCCCGGATAAGTAAAGCATTACTGAAAAAAAACAAAATGGGAGGCCTCACAATGCTTGATTTTCCCACATATTATACTGTCACAGTAGTTTAAGCAGCCTGGTACTGGTACAACAACAGATACATAAACCAATGGAACAGAATTGAGAATCTAGAGATAAATCCATCCACATATGAACAGCTGACATTTGACAAAGGCCCAAAGTCTGTTAAATGGGACGGTCTCTTTAACAAAAGGTCTGGCATAACTGGATATCCATCTGCAAAAAAAATGAAACAAGACCCGTTACCTCACACCATGCACAAAAACTAACTCAAAATGGATCAAAGAACTAAATATAAAATCTAAAACAATACAGGTCATAGAAAAAAAAATGATACTGGTGAGGAGCGAGCTTCTTGGAACAAGTAGACACATGAGACTATGTGGGCAGCTCCTGTCTGGAGGGGAGATGAGAAGGCAGAGGGGGTCAGAAGCTGGCTGAATGGACATTGGGAATATGGGGTGGAGAGAGGGAGTGTGCTGTCTCATTGCGGGGAGAGCAACCAGGAGTACATAGGAAGGTGTATATAAATTTTTGTATGAGAGACTGACTCGATTTGTAAACTGTCACTTAAAGCACAATAAAAAAAGTTTTTAAAGATGCTAAGAGGAAATTATGAAGTTTACATCAATAAATTTGACAAATTGAATAAAATGTACAAATTCCTGGAAAAATACAACTTACAAAACCTATAGAAGAATATAATATCTGAAAAATCTGATATAGAATGGAGTAATTGAATCTGTTATTAAAAAAAAAAAACTCTTGACAAAGAAATGCTGACGATCAGCAGGGTTTAAACGTAAACTACAACAAACCAGTGAGGAAGCAATAAGGCAATGTGCATAAATTCTTTCAAAGAATAGAAAACACTGTTAAAATAAAACACAAAGATATTGAAACATAAGGTTTACTCGGGGCAGTTATTATATATGCATATAGGGAGACCATTTTGATTCCAGGAAAACCAAATGATTTAAAGATTGTTAGTTACAATGAAGCTTAGAAAGGGAGGAGGAGGGAGAGGAATAGAAGATCAACCATAAAAAGGTCATCAATCATAACACAATTGATTGAACACTGCCCTCCCCCTTTTTTGAGATCAACTGATAACAAGGTAGTCTCTGGCCCTCCACTGCCTCAGCCACACTTTTTGAAATTCAAATTTAGTAAGTCTGGCTTTGAACAGTAAATAAAAGATTAGCCACTTTGGGTAAAAAAAAAGTCACTGGCAGAATTAATTTTGGTCAGGAATTTCTTTACAGTGAATATTTGTTTTCGTGGGTAAAAAAATCTTAAAATCAAAGTAAGATGTCTGTTATTAATTTTTCTCTTTGACATTATGAACCCATTTTATAAGACCACCATAATCTTGAATTCAAAACCTGGGAAGGATGGTACAAACAGATATATATGGGACCATTCTGACTCGTGAACACAAAGATCCTTAAAAAAAATATTAGCAAGATGAACCCAGTGATAGATACAAAGGGTAACGTTACTGAGCACAATGAGTCCGTTGCTTGTACTCTCGTTAAGAATAACTAAGATTCAAGTGGATTTAAAGCAGGCATAGTTTAATACTTGCAGGGAATAGGACACAGGGAGATTACTCTCAAAGCACTGTCTCCCTGAACAAAGGGACTGCTGTAGGTTTTATTATGTGGAAAAGGGGAGGTCATACATATTCTTTGGATTTCTGGGAAATAGCATGCATATTCATAAAAGGGGGTGGATCCAGCTTTTGGCAGGAACTGGCTAGTGGACCTCTCACTCCTGAAATAGGTCAGAGTACTATAGAGGACATAAATCTTGTGATTTTTAGTTCCCTGACACTAGTTTCTTGGTTCCTAGGCAGGACTCATTTGGGTTTAGGCAGGACTCATTATGGGATGGGGACATCCAGTGGCCAACCAAATCGTTTCTGAGCCTGTGCAGGATTCTGCTTTTAGTTGGTTTGCCTAAAAAACAGTCTTAAGAGAAAGCATTAAGGGAAATCTTGTTGCTTATCTTTTAAAATTAAGCCTCAGGTTGAGATACTGGTTTCCTCATGTCTGGCCTATGCTTTATCTTGTTTCCTTTGGAATTTTTTTAGAGCCTCTGTTCACAAAAGGGTTAATTTTACCTCAGGACCACAGACTTGTATCAGTAATACATCATGATCAAGTATGATTGGTTCGAGGTATGGAAGTGTGATATAATATTTGAAAATCAATCAACTTAACTCATTTCACAAACAGAAAAAAAAATATGGAAATATGACAATCATTTTGACAGATGAAGAAAAAGCACTTGACAAAATCCAACATTCTTTTATGATTATTAGAAAAAAATTCACATAAAACTTGTAAATTATACTACTAAAAAATAGAAAAAATGTCAAATATCTAGGGTATATCTGATAAAACATATGCAATACCTACACATTAAAAACCACAGAGTAGTATTAAGAGAAATCAGTAATAATAAGTGGAGGACTATATTGTGTTCATGAATTGGAAGACTCATTATTGTAAAAAGATCAAGTATTCTCAAATAAACTATAGATTCAATGTAACGACAGAATTGTATAGGGCCAGGAATGATCAAGGTAATTCTGAAGAATAAATAACAAAGCCAGAGGACTTACACTACCAGATAAGACTGATTATAAACAAATAATAATTAAGATTGTGCAGTACTGGTGAAAATACAGATTAACTAGCCACTGAAACAGGACAGACAGTCCAGAAGCAAATGGTACTTATATGGTATATTAATTTTCTGTTGCTTATCACAAACTTCCCCCACACATCTCAGTTTGTTGTACTGTCAGTTTGTTGCTTTGATGCTGGACGCTATGCCACCAGTATTGAAATATCAGCAGGGTTACTCATGGCGGACAGATTTCAGCTGAGCTTTCAGACTAAGACAGACTATGAAGAAGGACCTGGCAGTCTACATCTGAAAAAAACTAGCAAGTGAAAACCTTATGAATAGCAGTGGAACACTGTCTGATATAGTGCCAGGAGATGAGCCCCTCAGGTTGGAAGGCACTCAAAATATGACTGGGGAAGAGATACCTCCTCAAAGTAGAGTAAACCTTGATGACGTGGATGGAGTCAAGCTTTTGGGACCTTCACTTCCTAATGTGGCACGACTCAAAATGAGAAGAAACAGTTACAAACAGCCATTAATAAACAGAACACGGAATGTATGAAGTATGAACCTAGGAAAACTGGAAATCGTCAGAACTGAAATGGAACACATAAACATCAATATCCTAAGCATTCGTGAGCTGAAATGGACTGGTATTAGCCATTTTGAATCAGAAAACATGGTATACTATGCCTGGAATGAAAACTTGAAGAGGAATGGTGTTGCATTCATCCTCAAAAAGAACATTTCAAGATCTATCCTGAAGTACAATGCTGTCGGTGATAGGATAATATCCACACACCTACAAGGAAAGCCAGTTAATACGACTATTATTCAAATTTACACACCAACCACGAAGGCCAAAGATGAAGAAATTGAAGATTTTTACCAGCTTCTGCAGTCTGAAATTGATCAAACATGCAATCAGAATTCATTGATAAATACTGGTGTTTGGAATGTGAAAGCTGGAAACAAAGAAGGATCAGTAGTTGGAAAATATAGCCCTGGTGATAGAAATGATGCCAGAGACCGCATGATAGAATTTTGCAAGACCAATGACTTCTTCATCGTAAGTACCTTTTTCAACAACATAAATGGCAACCAGACACATGTACCTCGCCAGATGGAATACACAAGAATCAAATTGACTGCATCTGTGGAAAGAGACGATGGAAAAGTTCAATATCCTCAGTCAGAACAAGGCCAGGGGCTGACTGTGGAACCAAAAGGGAAGAACACTCTAGGCATTTCTCAAGCTGAAAAAAACTGAAGAAAACATTCAAGCTCAAGTTGCAATATTGAAGGATTCTATGGAAAAATCCCCCACGTGTCTGTCAGTTTGTCGTACTGTGGGGGCTTGCACATAGCTGTGATGCTGGAAGCTATACCACCGGTATTCAGATACCCACAGGGTCACCCATGGAGGACAGGTTTCAGCTGAGCTTCCAGACTAAGACAGATTAGGAAGAAGGAACCAGCAGTCTACTTCTGAAAAGCATTAACCAGTGAAAACCTTATGAATAGCAGCGGAACATTGTCTGATATAGTGCAGGAAAATGACTCTCCCCCAGGTTGGAAGGCACTCAAAAGTTGACTAGGGAAGAGCTGCCTCCTCAAAGTAGAGTTGGCCTTGATGACATGCATGGAGTAAAGCTTTCCAGACCTTCATTTGCTGATATGGCAAGACTCAAAATAGGAATAAACAGCTGCAAACATCCATTAATCATCAGAACCTGGAATGTATGAAGTATGAATCTAGGAAAATTGGAAATTATCAAAAATGAAATGGAACGCAAAAACATCTATATCCTAGGCATTAGTGAGCTGAAATGAAATGGACTGGTATTGGCCATTTTGAATCAGACAATCATATAGTCTACTATGCTGGGAATGACAACTTGAAGAGGAATGGTGTTGCATTCATCGTCAAAAAGAACATTTCAAGATCTATCCTAAAATACAATGCTGTCAGTGATAGGATAATATCCACATGCCTACAAGGAAGACCAGTTAACACGACTATTATTCAAATTTACACACCAACCACGAAGGCCAAAGATGAAGAAATTGAAGATTTTTGTCAGCTTCTGCAGCCTGAAGCTGATCAAACACGCAATCAGAATGCACTGATAATTATTGGTGATTGAAATGCGAAAGTTGGAAACAAAGAAAAGGGGCTGGTAGTGGGAAAATATGTCCTTGGTTATAAAAACAATGCCAGAGATCGAATGATAGAATTTTTCAAGATCAACAAGTTCTTCATTGCAAATACCCTTTTTTACCAACATAAACGGTAACTATACACATGGACCTTGCCAGACAGAACACACAAGAATCACATCGACTACATCCGTGGACAGAGATGATGGAAAAACTCAATATCATCAGTCAGAACAAGGCCAGGGGCTGACTGTGGAACAGACCATCGATTGCTCATATGCAAGTTCAAGCTAAAACTGAAGAAAATCAAAGTAAGTCCACGAGAGCCAAAATACGACCTTGAGTATATCCCACCTGAATTTAGAGACCCTCTCAAGAATAGATTTGACACATTGAACACTAGTGACCGAAGACCAGATGAGTTGTGGTATGACATCAAGGACATCGTACATGAAGAAGGCAAGAGGTCATCGAAAAGACAGGAAAGAAAGAAAAGACCAAGATGATGTCAGAACAGAATCTGAAACTTGCTCTTGAACGTTGAGCAGCTAAAACAAAATGAAGAAATGATGAAGTAAAAGAGTTGAACAGAAGATTTCAAAGGGCGTCTCGAGAAGACAAAGTAAAGTATTATAACTACATGTGCAAAGACCTGCAGATAGAAACCAAAAGAGAAGAACACGCTTGCTTTTTCTCAAGGTGAAAGAACTGAAGAAAAAATTCAAGCCTCGACTTGCAATAGGGAAGGGTTCTATGGGGAAAACACTAAATGACACAGGAAGCACAAAAGAAGATGGAAGGAATACACAGAGTCATTATACCAAAAAGAATTAGTCGAAGTTCAACTGTTTCAAGAGGTAGCATATGATCAGGAACCGATGGTACTAAGGAAGAAGTCCAAGCTGCACTGAAGGCATTGGCGAAAAACAAGCCTCCAGAAATTGATGGACTATCAACTGAGATGTTTCAACAAATGGCTGCAGCGCTAGAAGTGCTCACTCATCTATGCCAAGAAATATTGAAGACGGTTTCCTAGCCAACTGACTGGAAGAGACCCATATTTATGCCTATTTCCAAGAAAGGTGATCCAACCAAATGCAGAAGTAATTGAACAATATCATTAGTATCACACACAAGCAAAATTTTGCTGTAGACCATCCAAAAGTGGCTACAGCAGTATATCGACAGGGAACTGCCAGAAATTCAGGCTGGATTCCATCTGCTGATGTCAGATGGATCCTGGATGAAAGCAGAGAATACCAGAAAGATGTTTACCTGTATTTCATTGACTATGCAAAGGCATTTGACTATGTGGATCATAACAAATTATGGATAACATTGCGAAGAATGGGATTCCAGAACATTTATTTGTGCTCCTGTGGAACCTGTACATAGACCAAGAAGTGATCATTCAAACAGTACAAGTGGATATTGTGTGGTTTAAAATCAGTAAAGGTGTGTCAGGGTTGTATCCTTTCACCATACTTATTGAATCTGTATGCTGAACAAATAATCCAAGAAGCTGGAGTATATGAAGAAGAACAGGGCATCAGGATTGGAGGAAAACTCATCAACAACCTGAGATATACAGATGACATAACCTTGCTTGCTGAGAGTGAAGAAGACTTGAAGCACTTGCTGATGAAGATAAAATACTACAGCCTTCAATATTGATTACACTTCAACATAAAGAATACAAAATTCCTCACAACTGGACCAATAAGCAACATCATGATCAATGGAGAAAAGATTGAAGTTGTCAAGGATTTCATTTTACTTGATCCACAATCAACACCCATGGAAGCAGCAGTCAAGGAATCAAAAAACACATTGCATTCGACAAATCTGCTGCAAAAGACCTCTTTAAAGTACTGAAAAGCAAAATGTGGTACATACATACAGTAGACTACTACGCAACCGTAAAGAACAATGATGAGTCCACAGGACATATTATAATATGGATGGACTTGGAGGATGTAATGCTAAGTGGAATAAGTCAATCACATAAGGACAAATATTGTATAATTCACTTTTATAAGAAGACAAAAATGGATATATAGAGACCAATGTTCATTGATGGTTACCAGGGAGGGTTGGGAGGAGAGAGAAATCACTATATCACAGATACTTGTCACTTTTGGTGAAGGGAAAAGTAGCACCAAATGTGGGTGTAGTGAACACAGCTTAACAAAAGTTAAGGATGTCATTTGTGTTATGCAGATGACACAACCTTGCTTGCTGAAAATGAAAAGGACTTCAAGCACTTACTAATGAAGATCAAAGACCACAGCCTTCAATAAGGATTGCGCCTCAGCATAAAGAAAACAAAAATCCTCACAACTGGACCAATGAGCAACATCATGATAAATGGAGAAAAGACTGAAGTTGTCCAGGATTTCATTTTACTTGGATCCATAATCAGCACCCATGGAAGCAGCAGCAGTCAAGAAATCAAATGATGCATTGCATTGGGTAAATCTGCTGCAAAGGACCTCTTTAAAGTGTTGAAAAGCAAAGATGTCACCTTGAGGACTAGAGTGCACCTGACCCAAGCCAAGCTATTTTCAATCGCATCATATACATGTGAAAGCTGGACAATGAATAAGGAAGACTGAATAAGAATTGATGCCTTTGAATTATGGTGTTGGCGAGAAACACTGAATATACCATGGACTGTCGAAAGAACACACAAATCTGTCTTGGAAGAAGTACAACCAGAATGCTCCTTAGAAGCAAGGACGGCAGGTGAGACTATGTCTCACATACTTTGGTCATGTTGTCAGGAGGGATCAGTCCCTGGAGAAGGACATCATGCTTGGCAAAGTACAGGGTCAGCGGAAAAGAGGAAGACTCTCAACGAGGTGGACTGAAACAGTGGCTGCAACAGTGAGCTCAAGCATAACAATGAATCGTAAGGATGACACAGGACCAGGCAGTGTTTTGTTCTGTTTTGCACAGGGTCACTATGAGTCAGAACCGACTCGACGGCACCTAACATTAACAACACAACACTAAAGAATTTGACATATTTAATTTAGCAACACCAACAATGACCAAAAAACAAGTGTATGGTCATATATGCATATGTGTAGACATATACCTATGTGGGCAGGTATAGGTTTATACATACGTGTGCACAGAGAGAAGTATCTATAAGTATAGTTATGCGTATGCAGGCACATGTATTCATTGTTCTTGTTTTTGTTAGGTGCTGTCAAGTTAGTTCCTACTTACTTTAGATATAATATTATACTAAAATCTGTGAGGAAAAGAGTTCTGTTGTTGGTTCTTCACAAAATTCACTCGCCTTCACTGAGTTGCTGTTGCTTTGAAAAAAAAAAAAATGTGACTTGACATGTCAGTGGTTCCTGCAATAAAAATGATGCCTTCGTTTTCTGAATTCCGACGTATGTCACTTGTATTTCCCAGGATACCATTATCACACTCTACTTTGGTAATATCTACCTACCTACCTACATCTATCATATCTATATCTATATGTACATATGCTTTTACTTATTAGGTTACAAAAAACTTCAGAATAGGAAATGTTTCTACTTTATCATTGGGAACCATCAAAAATAGCTACACAAAGCCCTGAGAATCTTATTAAATTTCTCATGTTTGCCTTAGCAGGTCCAATTCTAGAAGCTAGGCTAGGGAAATAATGAAGCATACGCTGAAACATTAGTGTACAGGGAAGTTCCTCAAAGCGTGACTTATAATAGAAAAAAATTTAAAGGAAACCTAAACCATCAATCCTATTGAGGTACATAAATTATGGTATACCATAAGAAGGAACACTACTAACCTTAAAAAAGAATGATGTTGGATTCTGAAAAGATGGCAGCACAAATAGGCCATTGTTCTGAACCTCCCCCACATATACAACAAGAAATAAAACAAGGGAACAGTGCTCGGCTTTGAGGGACTCTGAATCAGGGAGCAGAGAAAAGCAGTGGGGAACTGCAGACAGGCAAGAATCAGTGAGTTGCATATGGTAGATAAATCGCTTCTCCACTGCCCTTGCCAAGTGGGCCACTGGCTGCTGTAAACTGGGGTAGTGGCCCCAGAAAAAGCCTGCTTCCCTAACCACCCCAGCCCATGCATGCACAAAGACACAGGACCCCAAGCTTTGCCCTAAAATGAAGGCAGGCAGGCCTCCCTGAGGATCCATTTGGAGTGTGTGAGCACCTCTCCCACCTGGACATTGTCAGTTGTGAGCCTACTATTGTTACAGAAGGCCCATGCAGTTGAGTCTGCTCTCACAGTCAATACTCTACCTGCCTCCCAGTACACATCATAGCTTAGGCCTCTGAAATCAACAGGACAGACTTTTCAGGGAGTCAGTTCAGGTTTGTCTGCTCCCACTTTCTGTCAGTGCTGAAGACTGCTGACTTAGGCTGCTGTGTGCTAAGAGGTAGATATCTTTAGCGGAGGGTACACCCACAGCCAACATACTACAATGAGGGCTGTGGTAGCAACAAGGCAGGCATTCCTGGAGGTCTGTTTGAAGCATGACAGCATCCCCCCCAACCAGGACACTGTCACCTACAAGCCTGCTGAGAATTGCTACAGGAGGCCTGTGCAGTGGAGTTTGCTCCCTTAGTCAGCACTCTATCTGCCTCCCTGCACACCCCATAGCTCTGACCTCTGAAACCAACAGGACAAACCTCCGCAGGGGTCAGTTAGGGTTTGTCTGCTCCCACTTCCAGTTGGTGCTGAGGACTGCTGACTGAGGCTGCTGTGTGTTAGGAAGCAGGAGTTTTGAGTGGAGCCTGCACTCACAGCCAACAACCTACCAGGCAGACCTCCATGGGGATCTTAACAGAGCGTAATACCCCCTACCCCACCTGTAATTGTTGGTTGCCAGATTGTTCCAAATTGCTTCAGGTGGCCCCTGCAGCACACCCCATAGCCCAGCCCTCTGAATACAATAGGACAGACCTTTCTGAGGATCGGTTTGCATCTACTCCCCTTACAGTCAGGGGACTGTTGACTGAGTCTGCTGTGCGCTAGGAAGCAGGCATCTTGAGTGGAGGCTACGTCCACAGTCAACATAGTATGAGGTGGGCTCTGATATCAAAAAGGCAGACCTCCCTGGTGGTCTGTTTGGAGTGTGACCCCCCCTTCCCCAACTGGTAACTGCTGGCTGCTGGGCTGATACAAACTCCTAAAGAAGGTTCCCTACAGTGAAGTCAGAAGTTGGGTCACCTAGGTGAAGACTACTCCCCCAACCACCACAGGGGCACTGAGGCTATGAAACCAAAAAGGCAAATCTGTTAGAGGTCTTTCGGGGAAACGTGAGCCCCTCCTCCTCCTGAAATGGAGAAAAGTCTTCCTGTGCTTCCTCTGAATGTCAGCTCAGATATAAGCAGTCACCACAAAGCAAGGAAGGAAGTCTCAGGCAAAACTGGAAAGCAACACCCAGTCCCAAAGGGGGCTAGCTGGGTGAGGGTTTTCCAACTAAAAACACGATTCCAGAAACAGAAAAGGGAAGGGAGTAATAACCAGAAAGAGAGAACTGCACCCCCTGCTGCGAGGATCCATTAGTAGATGATATCTTGCCTG
Source organism: Elephas maximus indicus (assembly GCF_024166365.1). Classification (NCBI taxonomy): domain Eukaryota; kingdom Metazoa; phylum Chordata; class Mammalia; order Proboscidea; family Elephantidae; genus Elephas; species Elephas maximus. The sequence continues at coordinate 116,155,975 of NC_064829.1, read as the reverse complement.
AGTGGAGGTGCCCATTGGTGGATAGACTGACTACAGAACGTTCTCTGGTGTGTTTGGGAGTGATTGAAAGTTGAAAACCAAGATCTGGAACTTTTGAATCCTAATTAAACTAGGAAGGGAGAAGGCGCTATCACAGAGAGGGAGAGGAAACAGTATGCAAAGGTCGAAGGCTGTGCCTGCCTAAGTTTCTTGGAGAAACTAGTGTGGTCAAAAACATCAAATACTGGCGAAAACTGAGAAACAACCTCAAAACTTCCAATGCCCCAACAAAAATTCACAAGTCACGCAAAGAACAGAGAAACAATGTCCCACTCAAATGAACATGTCAAAGGGAGAGAAAGTGTGTCTAGGGATAACCAAACAGTGAAAAAAAAAAAAAAGAATAGAATACAACAACATGAAACATAGTTAAAGAACTAAGGAAAATAAAGACCTAAAAGAAGTAAGGAAATTAATGCAAGAACAAAATGAGGATCTAAAAAAGGGATATTACAACCGAAAGGAACAATAACTGAGATGAGAAACATCATAGAAGACTTTCCAGCATATTTAATCAGGCAGAAGAAAGAAACAGCAAATTAAAGGATAAGATAGTTAAAATTACAGACACTTAAGTAATACCCAGAGAGAGGCAACTGTGCCCCCTGCTAGACAGATTAACTAGTACATGATACCTCGCCTAAGGGGTGGTGCCGCTGGTGGACAGACTGACCACTTTGTGTTCTCCCGTGTGTTTGGGAGAGATTGAAAGTTAAAAACCAAGACCTGGAACTTTCAAATCCTAATTAAGCCAGGAAAGGAAAGGGAGCTATCATAGAGAGAGAGAGGAAACAGTAAGCAAAGGCCAAAGGTTATTATCTCTGTGAATATTAGTAACAAGAACAGAGGCTCAAGAAGGCTGAGCACAGTTCAGGGGAATTAAGGAACATCAGCAGGAGACCTAATATAAACATCATGGGAATTCCAGAAGAAGATGAGGGAGAGAAAGGAACAGAAAGACTATTTAAGGCATAATGACAGAAAATTTTCCCCATCTCACAAATGACATGAATCTATGAATGCAAGAAACTCAAAGAACCCCAAGCAGGATAAACTCAAAGACATCTACACCAAGACAGATCATAGTTAGAGTCTCAAAAATTAAAGATAAGGAGAGAATCATGAAATCAGTTAGAGGAAAGCCAAGAGTCACATACAAACGATCCCCAATAGGATTAAATGTTGATTTGACAGTTATATGCATGCGAAAGCTGGCCAATGAATAAGAAGACCAAAGAACTGACACCTTTGAATTGCGTTGGCGTAGAATACTGAATATATCAACCAAAACCCAAACCCAGTGCCGTCGCGTCGATTCCGACTCAGAGGGACCCTATAGGACAGAGTAGAACTGCCCCATAGAGTTTCCAAGGAGTGCCTGGCGGATTTGAACTGCCGACCCTTCAGTTAGCAGCTGTAGCACTTAACCACTACACCACCAGGGTTTCTCTGAATATACCAAGGACTGCCAAAACAACGAACAAATCTGTCTTGGTAGAAGCGCGACCAGAGTGCTCCTTAGAAGCAAGCATGGCGAGACTAAGCATCACATATTTTGGACAGGAGGAATCAGTCCCTGGAGGACATCATGTTTGGTAGAGGGTCAATGGAAAAGATGAAGACCTTCAAGGGGATTGATTGACACAGTGCCTACCACAATGGTCTCAAGCACAACAAGGATTGTGAAGATGGCCCAGGACCGGACAGTGTTTCGTTCTGTTGTGAATAGTGTCGCTATGAGTCGGAACCAACTCCATGGCACCTAAGAACAACAACAGTAACAACACCCTGCTGGAGTAGTGGTGAAGAGCTCGTCTGCTAACCAAAAGGTCTGCAATTCGAATCCACCAGCCGCTCTTTGGAAACCCTATGGGGCAGTTCTACTCCGTTCTATAGGGTCGCTATGAATCGGAATCAACTCGTGGGCAACGGGTTTGGTTTGGTTTGGCTTGGCTTGGTCACCGGCTTTATGCCGTCCTGGGCGGGGCCGGGCCCAGACGAAGTAAACCGACTAGGCGGTGCTTTCTCCACAGACCAGGCATCCCAGCCCCGGCGGCCACGAGGAGGACGCGCCCGTTTGCTGGCGACAGCCTGGGACCGGGAAGGCCTCTGGGAAATGTAGTCCGGGCAGGAGAGCAGCGGCCTGTTCAGGCTCCCCTCAGCACGCAGCTGTACTCCCGGGCAGTGAGCGCGCGGCTCGAGCGAGGCTGCCCCGCGGACCCGCGTCCCGCAGCGCCTCAGCGCGGCCCCCGCGCGCACCCTCAGGCCCCCCGCCGACCGCGGGGCCCTCTGGGAAGCCGTCCCGCGTCTAACGGACCGAGGCGCCGCTCTCCTCGAGCGCCGGCGGCCGTGGCGCCCCCACCTCAGCCGGCGGCCGCGCTCTCGGGCGGCGTTGGGGTGCGAGTCGGCCCGGTGGCCGCGGGCTCGGTGGTGAGTTCTCGGGCGCCGGGGCTCCGTGGGCGGCGGGCGGGGGCCTGCGGCTGCGGCGCGTCGTAGGCGGCGGGAGCCGGGAGGGCGGCGAGCGGGGCTCTAGCCGCCGACGTGTGTGTGTGACGGAGCCGGCCGGGGACGCGGCGCCCGGGGGACGGTGGACGCGCCTTTGCCGTCACGTTTGCCCGTGGACGCGGGCGCGTGCGGACGTGACGGCGGGGTCGTGCGTGCACTGGAAGCTCCGCGGCCGGCGGGCAGAGTGCGCGTGTGGGAGGCTTTGTACCGGTGCTGCGGCTGCGGGTACGATCGCTGCTACGTGTTTGTGTGAGGCGTCGGCAGCGCCAAGACTTCATTTGTTTAAAACTTTATCTGGTTTTGGGGGGGATTAGCTCCGTTGCTTTGTGTACGTTGCTAAAGCAGTGGATGCTCCCTTGCCCCTCACTCTGCTCAAGATCGCAGAATGCAGAAGAGCTCCGAGAAAACAAAGGTCGTTCACGATGCCACAGCCACGCGACCACTGTCAATTCTTGTCTTCCCGTCTCGCCTCCCCTCTCCTGTGAATACACACATACTGGCTTTAAAAATTGCAGCTCTCAGCCTGCCTTTCTCACTTAACAATTCAGGATTAGTGTCTTTCCGCTTAAGCAGTCACAGTCCTGGGCATCGTTTTAAAGTTGTTCATGTAATTCGTTTTAAAGAGTTTACTCCGTTGTTGGTTAATTTGGTTCTTTTCAACTACTTGCCATTACTGTGAACAATGTATTTGTCAACAGACAATTTGACACGTTATAATATACTTCGTGATTTCGGAGGGGTGCAGGCTCCTAGAAATAGAACTGATAGGTCACAATGTGTGCTCTTTAAGATAAACAGCTCCCTGAATCTGCCCAACTATTTTGTAAGCTTTCGTTGCTCTATAGCTTTATTGGCATAGTATAAGACTGCCTGTATCCATATACTCTTGATAAGATTGGATATCAAATATTAGTCTTTGTTAACCTCATAGCTGTAAAATAATAGTTTCTTTATTTTAATTTGGACTTGTTGGTAACTGCCAAAGTCAACATTTTTATGTGTCTTTTATGAATTATTTGTTGGTATAATTTTCCCACTTTTCTAAAGTACTGTTCTATTTTCCAGAGTTATTCATGTATTAAGGACATATTCATCCGTTTACGATTTATTGAATGCTGTCTGTGTGATGGACACAATTCGAGGTGCTTGGGACATACCAGTGAACAAACGAGACATACCCCCTGTTACCATGGTACCTACAGTGTTGTGGGCCATGTAATAAACAAGGTAAGTAAGTAAAATATACATTAAATAGTGGAAAATACTAGGGAGAAAAAGGAAATCAGAAGCATGTGTAGAACTGGGGATGGGAGCTGGAATTTTAGATGAGGGAGCCAGGGAAGGCATCCTGAAATGGTAATCGTAGAGATATGAAGGAAGTAAAGGTGCTAGATACACTAATAAGGGGAGAGTCAGGAGATAAGACAGGTAAGGTATGGGGGGAGCCCAGATCAGGTTGGGCCTTACGGGCTACAATCATGGTTTTGGCATTTACTCTGATTTTTTTTTTTTCTGAATGAGATGGGAAGCTCTTGGGGAGTTCTGAGCATGGGAGTGATATTACTAGCTGCTTAAAATTTAAGAGGATCACCTTGGCTGCCCTAATGAGAATGAACTAGGGGAAAGGGAGTAGGGGTTGGGGAGGGGCAGGCAAGGGCCAGAACAGAGAAATCAATTAGGAAGCTATTGCAGTAACATAGGGAAAAGATGTGTGTGTGTGCGCGGCCATGTGTATTCACACCACCCCTCTTGAAAAAATGGTACAATAATATCTATGTTCTTTTTCCATCTCACTTTTTTCAGCTCTTTCATCTTAAATGAATATGAGGATCAGCTTGACAAGTTGAATTAAAAGCTTTTTGTCAGTTTTGATTGTAATTAAGGATAACATTGGGGAAATTGCCGTCTTTACCATTATCGACTTTTTCTGTCTGTGCATGGTATCTATTTAGGGCCGCTTCTATGAACTTTGGTAAATTGGATAAATTTTCTTGATTTAGCTGTTACACAGCTTCTGATTGGATTATTCCTAGTATCTCAGTTTTTGTGAACAGTATGTTTTAAAGGTTATATTTTCTATTTGGTTATATTAAGTGAATAATAGTGCATTTGGCTTTTCCACATTAATCTTGTATTTACCAACCTTGTTCAGCTCATACTGGCTTCATTCTTTAGACTTTGTCTTGGATTTTTTTAAAAAGACAATCACAGTGTCCATGAATAATGTTAATTGTATATCCATATATATATAAATATATATAGTTTTTTTTTTCCTTCTTATTATCTCATTACATCAGCCACAAGTGCCAGTAGAAGGGGTCATAGCTGATACCTTTGTCCTATGGCTGACATTAAAGGAATGTTTTTAATAGCTGAACACTTAGTGTGATGTTTGCTATGGGATTTCTGGTAAGTGTGTTAAGTTGAAAGGGCAGATTTTCTTTCCTGAAGATAAATGTGGCATACGTATTATACTAGTCTCCTTTTTCCCAGGTATGATCAAAGTGAAAGCAGAGAGGACGCTGTTGCCTTGGATCTGGCTTGATTTTTGTGCTGTGAAAAGCCTTACTTTAAGCTAAAAAGGAAAGGAAATCCAACCAAAAAGCTTTGTTTTTCTGGGTTCTAACATAAGGAATTATCTGAATTCCCAAGGGACGATTAGAACCAGGACCAGAAAAAGCTAGTTCTTAGGAGGGAGAGGTCTGATACACCTTTGCTCTCCAGTTTTTCAGTATCCTAACACAGCCGTTCCATCCCTTCCCCCGGCCCCCCACAGCACTCTGCTTCTCTGCTGGGTTTGATAATACATTGCAGTGGCCACACAGAACTTGCAGACACACTCATGGTTATGTGACTTATTAAGGAGGTTAATATGTTACAACTCAGGATCTGGATCAACTTGCAGGTAACAGGCTACAACTTGGGATCAGGCTCAGGGAGCACACAGGCAAGGTCCGCAAGGCTTCTTTGAGGTGGAGAGCTCATCCCTTCCTTCAGTGCAGGACAGCTTCCACCCAGACAGCTCTCTCAGGCCCTTCTAGGCTGTGCTGGCAGGCAAGCCCTCCTCTGTTGGGCATGCTTCCTCGCAGCGGTGCAAGCCTCTCTGCTTTCGGCGTCTCCACTGCTAACTGGCCCAGCTGATAGCCAGTGAAGCAGCTTGCTCAGCTCTCTTACCTGCTTTCCCAGCAACAGCTTTGTGCTGTCACTTCAGACCCTGCTGCAGAGCCTCTTCCAGGCCTGTCCCACCAACTCTGCCACAGGGCCCCTTCCACATGGGTCGCCACCTTCAGTGTTAGCCCTTGACCCATTTTACAGCTGTTCTAGGAGGTTCCTTGCCTTCTGTTTCTCAGCTTCTTCTCTTTTCTTGCTTCTCTAAAACCTCTGTGAGGTTGGCTGCTTATATAAGCAAACTCCTTGTCAATTTTAATGCATGGCCCTCCCAGCAGGACTGTGAAGTAACGAACTGCTCAGTGGACTGCAAATCCCTCAATTTTCATAATAAACTAATCAGTCCCCACAAGGTGTATAAAATAGACCAGTCACAGGGCAGACTGCAGCCCAGGGCTAGACAAAAAGTGTCAGTGTGTCTAGTTGTTTACAGCTTGCCCAGGAAATGTCAATCAACCTGGACTAAAGTAAGTAACAGACCCTCTGGAGTAGAAAATGGGGTGGGGTGGGGAGGGCAAAGATATCTCCTCAGAGTTTATGGGGAAAAAAAAGTCTCGAGCTGTTTTTCCAAAGAACCAAAACAAAAGGCCATATAAAGGCAACTCATTTCACCATATTTGCTAAATAATAAAGATGAAACTAGTTCCAGTAAATCTAAATTTTATTTGTCCTGCTTTATATCCCAAGACGTAGACTTCCTCCTCTGAGTTCCTCCGTATCAGAATAGAGAAATACAGGCTTTATTCTTGTTTTACTTAGGATATCTTTAAGGATTAGCAGTATAACTTTTCACCCCTATGCTTGATAGAATTCCGCAGTGGGAATTGTATTAACTTGGAAAATATATTCTATTTATTCTTCCCTTAAATCGTGAAATGTTTCTTCAGCTTTTTTTCTTTTCCTTGTTCTTCCAATATAGATTCTCCCTCTGTTTTCTCCCAGTAATTGTTGTTAGTTAAAACAAAAAGCGGTTTTGTTTTTATCCAGTTCACATGGCGTGTAACTTGCCTCTTAGGCTTAGATTACAGAAGTTCCCTTCTATTCCTGTTTTACTCTGGGTCTTTTCCCCCCGGAATGTATTGCGTCTTACAAATGACTTTTCTATGTCCATTGAGTTTATAGTATTTTATTAGTTTCTTCATGTCATGAATAATATTAATAGATTTTTGAAATAACCTTTTTATTTTAGAATAGTTTTTAAGTTGCAAGGATGGAGCGGAGTTTTCATGTACCTACATGTGGTTTCTTCTGTTGTTAACGTTTTACATTACATGGTACATTTGTCACAACTGATGAACCAATATCGATATGTAGTTATTAACTAAAATCCATAGTTTATTCAGATTTTCTCAGTTTTTACCTTATATCCTTTTTCTGTTTCAGACAAGGCTTCAAGCCACTTTGTTTCAGTTCAACCCCCGCTGAAAATTTCCATTTCTACCCCAGATACTTTTTTTACCCCAGATACATACAATCAGAATCTACATTTTAACAAGTTCCAAAATCACCTGGAATCTTGTTAAAATGTAGATTCTGATTCTGTATATCTTCGATGGAAATGCAAATTCTCAGCAGGGGGTCAAACTGAAACAAACCAGTTCGCAGCTGTTGTCTCAGGACCCCATCCAGGACAGCACTTTGCATTTAGTTGTCAGGCCTCCTTAGGCTCCTCTTGGCTGTGAGTTTCTCAGACCTTCCTTGTTTTTTGATGACCTGAACAGCTTGGAGGAGTACTGGTAAGATATTTTGTAGAATGTCCCTCGATTGGGGTTCGTCTGATGATTTTCTCATGATTGTACTGAGATGATATGTTTTTGGGAGGAAGACCCAGAGGTAAAGTGCCATTCTCATCAGTCATATCAAAGGCACATGGTGTCAACGTGACTTATCACTGCCGATGTCAACCGTGTTCATTTGACTGAGAGAGCATTTGTCAGATTTCTCTTCTGTGAAATTACTCTTTTACCCCTCTCTTTCCATTACTGTGCTCTTTGGAAGGAAGTCAGTGTGAACAGTCCAAGCTTAAGGGGTAGGGAGTTATGCATACCTCCTTGAGGGCAGAGTGTCTACTAAATTATTAGGAATTCTGCTGCACAGGAGACTTGTCTCTTCTCCTTTACTTATTTAATTATGCATTTATATCAGTATATATATTTAAAAAAAAAGCCAAACCCGTTGCCATCAACTTAATTCTGACTCATAGCGACCCCGTAGGACAGAGTAGACTGCCCTATAGGGTTTCCAAGGAGTTCATGGTGGATTCGAAATGCCAGCCTTTTGGTTAGCAGCTGTAGCTCTTAACTACTGTGCCACTAGGGCTCCTGTATCAGTATGGAGTCAAGAATGTTTGTTTTATACCTTTGGTTATAATTAAATACTGCATTATTTTGCTCCTTAAATTGTTCCGGCTTTGGTCATTGGGAGCTCTTTCAGTTAGCTCCTGTGTCCCTTTGACATACGCCCATCATTGTAGTTTTTTTGTTTTGTTTTGTTTTTGAGCACTTCTTTACTTTCTGGCACTACCAGATGCTCCAGTCTCATCTTGTATATTCCTGTCCCAGTCCTAGAATTACCCATTTCTCTAAAGAACCATGGTTAGTTTCTTTGGAGAATGATATTAGAAACCAGATCTGGGCTCTGGGTGTGGTCACTGCTACGGGGGTGTCATTATTTTTAGGCCTTCTCGGCTGACAGAGCAAGGAAATACATGTGTATACACTAACCAGTGTATATTCACATACCTGTAGATACTTCTGTGTGTATCCGCCTTGAAGTGAGGATGGCGAGGCTTTGTCTCACTTACTTTGGACATTGTGAGGATGCCACAGGACCAGGCAGTGTTTTGTCTGTTGTACAGAGGGTCGCTATGAGTTGGAACTGACTTGACAGCACCTAACACCACCACCACATTGGACGTGTTATCAGGAGGGACCTATGCCTGGAGAAGGACATCATGCGTGGTAGAGGGTTAGCGAAAAAAAAAGGAACGCTCTCAATGAGATGGATTGACACAGTGGCTGCAGAAGTGGGCTCAAACATACCGACTATCGTAAGGACTGGGCAACATTTTGTTTCGTTATCCATAGGGTTGCTGTGAGTTGGAGCTGACTCGACAGCACCTAACAACATTTCTGTGTTAAACCAAACATGAGTTTATGCTAATGTCTCTAACTCTAATCCAGTCCCACATGGTTAATTCTAGCCTCCCCGCTTTGTTATCTCTACCGTCCTACTCCAATGATGAGAAACCTGGCTCCGACCACCCTTCATCCACCTACCTCATTGTTTAGTTCTGCCATACCTGTGCAGTGGTTCCGAATTGTTAACCCGTACCCGTGTGAGAAACAGTTTCACTGACTAGAGTATGGTGTTTACATACGTACAGCTCCTTTTACTTGTAGGCTGAGTCTCCACTCATTTCCAAAGTTACTTAGGTTAGCGCCTTCCGCCACCCACACCTGTGCGGTTCAGAGAGATTATTTCATACATTTGTAATACAGTTAGATTTTTGTGTGTGTGACAGTCTGCATTTCATTCTGGGATCTCCTGATCTAAATGGTTTTTTAAAAAAGTTTGCAGGCATTAAGGCCCATTCTTTGAACAGTAAAATTCCATGGTTTTTGAGAAATGCATACTATGTAGCCAGCTTTGCACTATGATACAGAATGGCTTCAGTGTCCTTAAAAATTGTGCTTCACTTATTCAACCTTCCCCTGTCCCCAGCCTCCTGGCATCTACTGATCTGTTTACCATCTCTACGGTTTTGCCTTTTGTAAGATGTCGTGTAAATGGAGTCATAAAGTATGCAGCCTTTTCAGACTGGCTTCTCAGCAACGTGCGTTTAGGATTCGTCCGTGCTTTTGCACGGCCTGGTAGCTCGTTCTGTTTTGTCACTGGATAGTATTCCATCTTAGGAACACACTGCCGTTGGTTTAACCCGTCACTGCTGCTTTGACTTTTTGGCCAACATGAATAAAGCTGCTAGAAGCACACATGTGCAGGGTTTTCTGTGGACATTAGTTTTCCAATTAGTTGGGTAAATCCCTAGGAATGAGGTTGCTAGATTGTATCCTAAGCTTTGTAAGAAGCTGCCAGATTGTCGTCTAGAGTGGCTGTTCCATTTAGCATTCACACCAGCAGTGATTTACCCCAGCAGTGATTTACACGAACAGTGACTTACCCCGGCAGTGATTTACACGAACAGTGATTTACCCCGGCAGTGATTTACACGAACAGTGATTTACCCCGGCAGTGATTTACACGAACAGTGATTTACCCCGGCAGTGATTTACACTGACAATGATGTACACAAAAAATGATTTACCCCAGCAGTGATTTACCGCGACAATGACGTACACAAAAAATGATTTACCCCAGCAGTGATTTACCCCGACAATGACGTACACAAAAAATGATTTACCGCAGCAGTGATTTACCCCGGCACCGATTTACACTAGCAATGAATGAGACTTCCAGTTGCTCTGTATGCTTGCCAGGAGTTGGTTCGTCAGTTTTTTGGATCTAATTTGGATTCTAATTGGCATGTAGTAGTATTTTGTTGCAAACCCTGGTTGCACAGTGGTTAAGAGCTTCGGCTGCTAACCAAAAGGGCAGCAGTTTGACTCCCCCAGTCGCATCTTGGAAACTTAATGGGGCAGCTCTACTCTGTCCAATAGGGTCGCAATGAGTCAGAATTGACTCAACAGAGATGGGATTGGTTTTGGTTTGGTAGTATCTCATTGTTGTTTCAATTAATTAAGTAAAATGATGCTGAGCATCTTTTCATATGCTTAATAATGGATTTGTCTATGTAACTTTAGTTCTATCAGTTTTTGCCTCATGTGTTTTGATGATTGGTTGTTAGATACACATACCTGTAGCGTTGTTGTACCCCTTGGAAAATTGGTGCCTTTATCGTTATGTAATGCCTTCCTTTATCCATGATAATCTTCTTCCTCCTGAAGTCAGCTTTGTCTGAAGTCACTATAGCTTCTCCACTTCCTTTTGATGAGTGTTAGCATGGTATATCTTTTTTCATCCCTTTGCTTTTGTATTTGAATGTATTTGGTCATTTGCCTTCTTCATAATTTATTTACTTGGGCTAAAATTCACATAACATGAAAGTAATCATTAACCATGTTAAACCATACAGTTCAGTGGCTTTTCGTGCACTCAGTGTTGTGCAACAATGTCCTCTGTCTAGTCCCAAGACATTTTCATCACACCCAAAGCTAACTTTATATCTCTGGGGAGTAACTCCTACAGCCTCTAGCAAATGATCATCTCCTTTCTGTCTGTGGGCTTACTTATTCTGGATGTTTCATATAAATGGTTTTATACAGTAGGCTACCATTTGTGTCTAGCTTCATTAACTTAGTATAGTGTTTTCAAGGCTTATCCACGTTGTAGCTTGTATTGGTACGTCATTCCTTTGATGGCTGAGTAAGGTTCCATTTTATGGATGTACCACATTTTGTTTATCCGTTCATCTGCTGACAGACATTGGGGTTGTTTCCACTTCCTGGCTGCTATGAAATATACTGTTCTGAACATTTGTGTAGAAGTTTTTGTTTGCATACTTGTTTTCATTTTTTTTGAGTATATACCTAGGAATGGAATTGTTGGGTCATATGTTAATTCTGTGTTTAATTTTTGAGGATCTGCCAAACTTTCTCACAAGGTTACATCATTTTACATTCTTACCACCAAAGCATGAAGATTCTGGTATTTCTATAGCCTCACCAATACTTGTTATTTTCTGTGTTTTGTTTTGTATTATGGCCAACCTACTGGATATGAATTAGATTTACATTTCCCTAATGTCTAATCACGTGGAACATCTTTTCATGTGCTTATCGGCCATTTTTACATCTTCTTAGAGAAGTGTTTATTCAAGCTCTTTGCTCATTTTAAAAATTGTGTTTTTGTCTTTTTGCTGTTCAGTTGGAGTTTTTTTTTTTTTTTTTAAATATATTCTGGATGCTAGACCCTTATCAGACATATGATTTGCAGACATTCTTTCCCATTCTGTAGGTTCTCTTTTCACTTTCTTGATGATGTCCTTTGAAGGTAAAAAGTTCTTGATTTCGATGGAGTCAAATTTATTTTTTCTTTTGTTGCTTATTATTTTGGTGTCATCACTTGCTAAAATATAAGAAATCATTGCCAAATTCAGATTTACCCTGTGTTTTCTTTTAAGAGTTTTATAATTTTAGCTCTTAAATTTAGGTATTTGATGCATTTTGAATTAATTCTTATATGTGGTATGAGGTAAGGATCCAACTTCATTCTTTTGCATGTATATGTACAGTTATCCCAGCACAATTTGTTAAAGAGACTGTTCTTTCCCTGTTGTATGATCTTGGCACCCTTGTTGAAAATCAGTCGACATAGAGGTATGGGTTTGTTTCTGGACTCACAGTTCTATTCCACTGGTCTGTATGTACCACACTGTTTTGATAAATGTGGCTTTGTAGCAAGTTTTGAAGTCAAGAAGTGTGAGTCCTCCAACTTTATTGTCTTTTAATATTGTCTTGCCTATTTGGGTCCCTTGAAATTCCCTATAAATTTTAGGATCAGCTCTTTCATTTCTCTGAAAAAGGCCACTGGGATTTTGATAAGAAAAAAAAAAAAAAGATTGCACTAAATCTGTAAATTGCCTTGGAGAATATTGCCGTCTTTATAACGTTAAGTCTTCCAGTCTGTGAACGTGAAATGTCTTTCCTCTTACTTAGATCTTTAATTTCTCTCAGCAGTGTTTAGTAGTTTTCAGTGCAGAAGTCTTACACTTCCTTGGTAAATTTATTCTTAAGGATTTTTTTCTTTTTGATGCTATTATAAGTGGAATTATTTTCTTAATTTCCTTTTTGGATTGTTTGCAGCTAGTATATAGAAATCATCCCAGTTGCTGTTGAGTTATCTCCAACTTAAGGTGACCCCATGTGTTTCAAAGTAGAGCTGAGCTCCGCAAGGTTTTCAGTGGCTGATTTTTCAGAAGTAGATCATCAGGCCTTTCTTTCCATGTGCCCCTGGGTAGACTTGAACCTTCAGTTTTTCAGTTAGTAGCTGAGTGCGTTAGCTGTTTGCACCCCAGGGACTCCAGTGTCTAGAAATACAACTGATTTTTGGGCACTGATCTTGTATCCTGCAACTTTGATGAGTTTGTTCATTAGCGCTAAGATTTTTTGTGAGTTCTTTAGGATTTTCCATATATAAGATCACATCGTCAGCAAATATATGGATAGTTTTACTTCTTCCTTTCCTATTTAGGTGTCTTTTTTTTTTTTTTTTTTTTCCTTGCCTGTTCGTTCTGGCTATAACCTTTATTACAGTGTTGAATAGAAGTGGGCATTCTTGCCCAGGTCCTGATCCAAAGCGGAAAAGTTTCAGACTTTCATTACTGAGTATGATGTTAGCTGTGGGCTTTTCATTTATGCCTGTTATGTTGAGGAACTGTTTTATCGTGAAAGGCTGTTGAATTTCATCAGGTACTTTTTTCTTCATCTGTTGAGAGGATCATGTGGCTTTTTCCCCCTTTGTCCTATTGATGTGATGTAATACATTGATTTTCATATATTGAACTGTTCTTTGTGGCACAGTGAGTTCCTTTATATGGCCTTTTGCCTTGGTTCTTTGGAAAATAGCTCGGTAGATTTTTTTCCCCTAAGCCCTGAATTGTAACCTTTGCCCTAGTTCTTTGGAGACTCAACTTGGTGTACTTTTTTTTTCCCCCTCAGGGGATTCCCTGAGTTGATTGACATTTCTTGGAGTAAGCTGTAAACAACTCGATGGTTTGATACTTTCGTCTGGTAATTAGCAAGACTTGGGTTGATTGATGCCTCATGGGTAATTGAAGATTGGTTGAACTCTGGTCTGTAACTGATGAGGATTGAGATATATAAATGGCTGAAATGCAGAGATTTTGGAGGCCACCTGGTTGAGAGAGAGATGCTGGGTGAAAGCAGGCTGGCGGAGGAGTAGAGCCATATGAGAGGCTAGTGGTCCCAAAGCTGCTACACTGGCAATGAGCTGGACCAGTTAATGGTGGAGAGGCCAACCACAGAGAAGCCTGATGGCAGAGAGGCCTGAGAGCAGGGAGCAGCTAAGAGAGCTGAGCAAGCTGCTACATGGGCTGTGAGCTGGCCCAGTTAGTTGTAGAGAGGCCGACCCTGGATAGCCTGATGGCAGAACACCCAACAGCAGAGAGGCCAACACTGGAGAGCAGCAGCTGAGAGAGCAGACTAAACTGCTACGCTGATACGAGCTGGGCCCGTTAGCTGCAGAGAGGTGGATGGTGGATAGCCTGACAGCAGAATGCCCAGTGGCTGAGTGCCCAGTGGTAGAGAGGCCTGATGGCAGAGCAGCAGCTGAGAGCACAGAGTAAGCTGCTGCACTGGCTATGGGCTGGGTCAGTTAGTAGGAAACAGGCTGATGGCAGGGAGGCTGACAGTGGGTAGCTTAATGGCAGAATACCTGACAGGATAGAGGCCTGACGGCATAGCAGCCTGATAGTGGAGAGCTGTCGCTAGGAGAGCAGCAGCTGAAAGAACTGAGCAGCTGCTACACTGGCTACGAGTTAGGCCAGTTAGCAGCAAAGAGGCCAATAGCAAGCATCAAGTGAAAATAATAGTGGATTACAGCTGGGAGACCTGCACAGGAAAGATTCTCTCTGGGGAGCGGTCAAATAGAATATCCGAAAGTCAAGGGAGAAACATAAGTTGAGAAAATAGCTTTGGCAAACCAACCCATAGTTTAAACACAGGTATTATTAGAGGAATTTGAAGCCTGGGGTGCACTAACGCTAACCATATCAATACCAAACCTCAAACTTTAACCAACTTCTGACTAGATAGCACAAAACCCCACACTAAAGATCTAGCAGAAGGAAAGGCATGCCCATTTCTAGCATACAAAATACCTGAGCATCTGTTATATCTCAGATACCCAGTTTTCAACAAAAATTGTGAGATATATGAAAAAAGCAAGAAAAAAACAAAACACATTTCAAAGAAATAAGGCAATCATCAGAACCAGACTTAGATATGACCTAGATGTTGGAATAATCCAACAGGAATTTAAAATAATGGATTGAATGGGTAAATTCAGCAGAGAGATGGAAACTATAAGAAAGAAATAGAAATGCTAGGAATAAACAGAGTAACAGAGATGAAGAATGCCTGTGACAAGCTCATCAGTAGATTGGGCACAGCTGGGGAAAGAATCAGTGAACTAGAACACAGGTCAATTAGAAATTACCCGAACTGAAACACAATTAGAAAAAGAGTGAAAGAAACAGATACATACACACAGAATAGAGCATCAAGAGCTATGGGACAATATCAAACAGTCTAACCTACATGTAATTGGAATCCCAAAAGAAGAGAGAGAATGAGGAAGGAAACATATTTCAGAAATAATGGCTGAGAATTTTCAAAATTAATGACGTCAAACCACATGTCCAAGAAGCTCAGAAAACACCAAGCAGGATAAATACAAACAAGTAAAATTACCATAAAACCCCACATCTACACATATATTTAAAATGCTGAAAACCAAAGATAAGGAGAAAATTTTTTAAAGCAACAAAAGAAAAAAAGAAACATTACCTACTGAGGAAAAAGGGTAAGAATGACAGCAGACTTCCTACACACATCATGCAGAAAGGAAGACAGTGGGGAAGCATTTTTAAAGTTCTGAAAGAAAAAGCTGTCAATACAGGCTTCTATACCAAGTGAAAATGTCCTTCAAAAATGGAGAAATAAAGACGTTCTCAGACAGACCTGCACTAAGAGAACTCACTCCCAATAGATGTTCCCTGCAAGAAACGGCAAAGGAAGCTCTTCAGGCAGAAGGAATATGATATCAGCCAGAAACTTAGATCTGCACGGAGCAGAGGAGAGTGCTGGAAGTGGACTAGATGAGTGTAAGATAAAATTATTCTCTTATTCCTAATTGCTTTAAAAGATAAGTGACTATCTAAAGCCAAGATTGTATGGTTTGTGTATAGTATAGGTGAAAGTCAACCGTAGCACACAGTATGGGAGGGAGGGATTTGGAATGTACTGTTGCAAGATTCTTAAACTACAAGTGAAGCAGTGCAGTATTATTTGAAAGTAGACTCGGATTGGTAAAAATTGTATGTTTTAGACCCTAGGGCAACCACTAATTTTTTTTTTTCAAAAGAGGTATAACTAGTAAGTCAATGTTGTCGTTATTTTTCGCTGCTGTCGAATGGGCCCCTGACTCATGGCGACCTCATGCACAACAGAATGAAGTGCTGCTTCGTCCTGTGCCATCCCGTGATCTGTGTCAGACTGGATCGTTGTGATCCATAGGGTTTTCTTTGAATGATTTTTGGAATTAAATTGCCAGGCCTTTCCTCCTACTCCGTTTTAGTCTGGAGGCGCCACTCAAACCTGCTCAGCATCGTAGCAACACACAAGCCTCTGCGGACAGACAGCTGGTGGCTGTGCGTGAGATGCGTCGACCAGGGATTGAACCTGGGTCTCCTGCGTGGAAGGCGAGGCTTCTACCACTGAACCACCACTGTCCCCAGTACGCCAATAAACCAAACTAAACCTGTTGCCCTTGAGTTGATTCCAACTCATAGTGAGCCTGTAGGACAGAGCAGAACTGCCCCACAGGGTTTCAAGGAAAGGCTGGTGGATTTGAACTGCTGACCTTTTGGTTAGGAGCCAGATGCTTAACTAATGTATCACCAAAGCTCCGGTAAAGCCAATAGAGGAGATAAAATGAAATGATAATAAATTCACTGTTAAGACAAGGCAGAAGGAAAGGGAGAGGGGAGAAATGGGACAAACAGAAAACAGCAAAATGGTAGATCTTAATCCAGCTGTATCAGTGATCACCTGAAATATCATTGGTCTGAGTATACAAGTTGAAAGATAGAGCTTATCACAATGGGTCAAAGAGTACAATTCAACTAAACGCTGTCTACAAGGAACCCATTTTAAATAATAGATGAAACATTAAAAATAAAGGATAAAAAAAATACACCAAGGAAACATTAGCCAAAAGAAAGATGGAATAGCAGTTTTAGTACTAGATAGAGTTCAGAACAAGGGGTATTATACAGGAATAGAGACATTTCATAATGATAAAGGGGTCAATTCTCTAAGAAGACATAACAATCCTAGATATGTATGGAGCTAACAGTAGAGGTTCAAAATACTTGAGGCAAAAGCTGATAAAACTGAAAGGAGAAACAGACAAATGCACAATTAGTAATTAAAAGAACAATAAACCAGAAAATCAGGAAGGTTATAGAAGACCTGGAAAACATTATCAATCAACTTGAACCAATTGTCACTTACAGACCACTCCACCCAACAGCAGCAGAATCATGTCTTCCTCAAGCATCTTCAGCAAGATAGCTCATATTCTGAGCCATAAATAAAACCGCAGCAATTTTGAAGCAGTTGATGTTGTACAAAGTATGTTCTCAGACCATAGCAGACTAAAACTAGAAATCAGAACAGCAAGATACCTGGAAAGTCTCCAAATATTTGGAAATTGAACAACACACTTCTCAATAACCCATGAGTCAAGGAAGAAATCTCATGAGAAATTAAAAAAGGGTGAAAATGAAAATACAACATATCAAAATGAGTGGGGTACAACTAAATCAGTGCTTAGAACAAAATCTGTATCATTCAGTACCATGAATAATTAGAGCTCAAATCAGTTCTATATCTTTGTCTTGAGACGCTGGAGGAAATGGAGCAGATTAAACCCAAAGCCAGTAGAAGAAAAAAAAAAAATGAGACGCTGGAGGAAATGGAGCAGATTAAACCCAAAGCCAGTAGAAGAGTAGAGCAGAATTCAATAAAACAGGAAACAATAGAGAAAACCAGTGAAACCAAAAGCTGGTTCTTTGTAAAAGATCAATAAAATTACTAAAGCTCTAGATAGATTGAACGTGGAAAAAAAGAGAAGACAAAAATCGCTAGTATCAGGAATGAAAGATGGGGCATCTCACTCACCCTACAAATCTTAAAAGAATAATAAGAGAACACTGCAAACAGTTCTATTACCATAAATTTCACAATCTAGACAAAATGGTCGAATTTTTTTGAAAGACACAATCTATTAAAATCCAGTAACAAATAATTAACCTGAATAGTTATATGTTTATTAATAAAATTGAATTTTTGGTTAAGGACATTCTAAAAAAGGAAACTCCAGTCCCAGGATAATTTCACAAGCCAAAATTTCAAAAGGCTCGAGGAAGAAATTATGTCAATTTTACACAGACGCTTCCAGAAAGTAGAAGAGCAGGAACACTTCCCAACTCGTTTCCTGAGGCCTGCCTTACCCTGATACCCAAACCGAAGACATTACAAGAAAAGAAAACACAGGCCAATATTTCCTAGGAACCTAGAAACAAACATCCTCAACAGTATATGGGCGTATTGAATCTAGCAATATATAAAAAGGATAACATATCATAGCCAAGTTTGAAAATCAGTCACTGTAATTGACCATATCTTTAAAAGACTAAAGAATATATGGTCGTCATCTGAATAGATGCAGAAAAAATATCTGGCAAAATTTAACATTCATTCATGAAAATACTGTCAGCAAATTAGGATAAAAGGAAACACTCTTTACTAAAGCGCATGTAGAAAAAACTAGAACTAACGTTGCATGTAATGATGAGCTAGTGAAGGCTTTACCCTTAAGGCTGGCAACAAGACAAGGATGTCCTTTCTTAACCCTAATAGTTGACATCGTACTGAAAGTCCTAGCCAGTGCAGTAAGGCAAGAGAAAGGCATAAAAATTGGAAAGGTCCCCCAAAAATCTGTCAAAAAGCTCCTGGAACTAGTAAGTCTAGCATGGTTTCAGGATAGAAGATTAATATAAGACCAAAAAAACCAAACCCGGTGCCTTTGAGTTCATTCCAACTCACAGCGACCTTATAGGACAGAGTAGAACTGCCCCATAGAGTTTCCAAGGAGTGCCTGGCGGATATGAACTGCTGACCCTTCGGTTAGCAACTGTAGCACTTAACCACTACACCACCAGGGTTTTTAAGTTTAATATACGAAGTCATTATATTTGTATTCCAGCAATGAACAATTAGAATTGGAATAAAAATTTAAATACCATTTTTAGCACCCCAAAATTAAAATACGTAGGTATAAGTCTAACACAGTATTTGCAGGCCCCACATGCTGAAAACTAAAAACTCCTGATGAAAGAAGTAAGTGGAGAAATATATATTTTCACGGATTGGAGGACTCATGTTGTTTCTCCCTGATTTCATCTGCATATTCGATGCAATCTCAATCAAATCCCTATCAGTCTTTTTTTGTACATCTCAAAATCTGACTCTAAAACTTATTATGGAAACGCAAAGAATTAGAACGGACAAAAGAGTTCTAAAATAGAAGAGCTAGAGAACTCATACTACCCAGCTTCAGGATTTACTCTAAAGCTCACTAGTCAAGACAGTGTAATATTTATTGGTCAAAGGATACACACACGGAACGATGGAACACAATAGAGAGCCCAGAAATAGGTCCACACAAATGTAGTCAGCTTTTTTTTTTTTTTGCAAAAGTGAAAACCAGTTCAATGAAGAAAGGATAGTCTTTTAAAATACAAATGGCGCTGAACAATTTGATGTTCATATGCAAAAAATATAAAGCTTAACACACACCTCATACCTTCATGAAAATTAACTCAAAATGGAGCATAGACATAAATATAAAACTTAAAGCTATAAAACTTCCAGAACAAAACGCAGAAGGAAATCTGCATGACCTTATATGAGAAAGAGCATAATCCATAAAAGAAAAAACTAATAAATTTGATTTTATCAAAGTAGGAACTTATGCTCCATAAAAGACACTGTTAAGAGAACGAGAAGACAAGCCCCACACTGGGAGAAAATATCTGTAATGTACATATCTGAGAAATGACTTCAATTAAGAATATATTAAGAAGGCTCAAAATTCAACAAAAAGTGTAATTTTTTAAATGATTTTTATTGTGCTTTAAGTGAAAGTTTACAAATCAAGTCAGTCTCTCACACAAAACTTATATATACCTTGCTACATACTCCCAATTACTCTGAATGAGACAGTCCGCTCTCTCCCTCGACTCTCTCTTTTCGTGTCCATTTTGCCAGCTTCTAACCCCCTCTACCCTCGCTGCCAAAATAGTCTCAAGTGTCCACCTGATCGAAGAAGCTCAGTCCTCACCAGCATCCCTCTCCAACCCATTGTCCAGTCCAATCCATGTCTGAAGAGTTGGCTTTGGGAATGCTTCCTGTCCTAGGCCAACAGAGGGACTAGGGGCCATAACCACTGGGGTCCTTCTAGTCTCAGTCAGACCATTAAGTCTGGTCTTTTTATGAGAATTTGGGGTCTGCATCCCACTGCTTTCCTGCTCCCTCAGGGGTTCTCTGTTGTGTTCCCTGTCAGGGCAGTCATTGGCTATAGCCAGGCACCATCTAGTTCTTCTGGTCTCAGGATGATGTAGTCGCTGGTTCGTGTGGACCTTTCTGTCTCTTGGGCTCCTAATCACCTCGTGTCCTTGGTGTTCTTCATTCTCCTTTGATCCAGGTGGGTTCAGACCAATTGATGCATCTTAGATGGCAGCTTGCTAGCGTTTAAGACCCCAGACGCCACTCTTCAAAGTGGGATGCAGAATGTTTTCTTAATAGATTTTATTATGCCAGTTGACTTAGATGTCCCCTAAAACCATGGTCCCCAAACCCCTGTCCCTGGTACACTGGCCTTCAAAGCATTCAGTTTATTCAGGAAACTTTTTTGCTTTTGGTTAAGTCCACTTGTGCTGCCCTCCCCTATATTATGTGTTGTTTTTCCCTTCACTTAAAGTAGTTCTTATCTATTATCTAATTAGCGAATACCCCTCTCCAACCCCACTCCCTCCCCCATCTCGTAACCCCAAAAGAATGTTTTCTTCTCAGTTTAAACTGTTTCTCAAGTTCTTGTAACAGTGGTCCTATACGATATTTGTCCTTTTCCAACTAATGTCACTCAGCATAATGCCTTCCAGGTTCCTCCATGTTATGAAATATTTCACAGATTCCTCACTGTTCTTTATCAATGCGTAGTATTCCATTGTGTGAATATACCATAATTTACCCATTCATCCGTTGATGGGCACCTTGGTTGCTTCCATCTTTTTGCTATTGTAAACAGTGCTGCAGTAAACGGGGGTGCATATATCTGTTCGTGTGAAGGCTCTTATTTCTCTAGGATATATTCTGAGGAGTGGGATTGCTGGATCATAAAAAAAATACAGTAGTTCTATTTCTAGCTTTTTAAGAAAGCACCAAATCGATTTCCAAAGTGGCTGTACCATTTTACATTCCCACCAGCAGTGTATAAGTGTTCCAGTCTCTCCACGATCTCTCCAGCATTTATTATTTTGTGTTTTTTGGATTAATGCCAGCCTTGTTGGAGTGAGCTGAAATCTCACTGCAGTTTTGATCTACATTTCTCTAATGGCTAATGATCGTGAACATTTCCTCTTGTATCTGTTAGCTACCTGAATGTCTTCTTTACTGAAGTGTCTATTCATATCTTCTGCCCGTTTTTTAATTGGGCTATTTGTCTTTTTGTAGTTGAGTTTTTGCAGTAGCATGTAGATTTTAGAGATCAGGCGCTGATCAGAAATGTCATAGCTAAAACTTTTTTCCCAGTCTGTAGGTAGTCTTTTTACTCTTTTCGTCAAGTCTTTGGAGGAGCGTAGGTGTTTGATTTTTAGGAGCTCCCAGTTATCTAGTTTTTCTTCTGCATTCTTCATAATGTTTTGTATACTGTTTATGCCATGTATTAGGGCTCCTAACGTTATCCCTATTTTTTCTTCCAAGATCTTTATCGTTTTAGATTTTGTATTTAGGTCTTTGATCCATTTTGAGTTAGTGTTTGTGCATGGAGTGAGGTATGGGTATTGTTTCATTTTTTTGCAAATGGATATCCAGTTATGCCAGGACCGTTTGTTAGAAACACTGTCTTTTCCCCATTTAACTGTTTTGGGGCCTTTGTCAAATATCAGCTGCTCATATGTGGATGGATGTATGTCTGGATTCTCAATTCTGTTCCATTGGTCCATGTATCTGTTGTTGTACCAGTACCAGGCTATTTTGACTACTGTGGTGGTATAATTGGTTCTAAAATCAGGTAAAGTAAGGCCTCCCACTTTGTTCTTCTTTTTCAGTAATGCCTTATTTATCCAGGGCCTCTTTCCCTTCCATATGACGTTGGTAATTTGTTTCTCCATCTCCTTAAAGAATGTTGGGATTTGGAGCAGAATTGCATTAAATGTATAGGTCGCTTTTGGTAGAATAGACATTTTTATAACGTTAAGTCTTCCTATCCATGAACAAGGTATGTTCTTCCACTTACGTAAGTCTCTTTTGGTTTCTTGCAGAAGTGTACTGTAGTTTTCTTTGTATAAGTCTTTTACGTCCCTGGTAAGATTTATTCCTAAGTATTCTATCTTCTTGGGGGCTACTGTAAATGGCATTGATGTGGTGATTTCCTCTTCAATGTTCTTTTTTTTGTATAGAGGAATCCAACTGATTTTTGTATGTTTATCTTGTATCCCAATATTCTGCTGAACTGTTCAATTGGTTTCAGTAGTTTTCTTGAGGATTCCTTAGGGTTTTCTGTGTATACGATCAAGTCCTCTGCAAATAGAGGTACTTTTACTTCCTCCTTGCCAATCTGGATGCCCTTTATTTCTTTATCTAGCCTAATTGCTCTGGCTAGGACCATCAACACGATGTTGAATAAGAGCAGTGATAAAGGGCATCCTTGTCTGGTTCCCGATCTCAGTGGGAATGTTTTCAGGCTCTCTCCATTTAGGGTGATGTTGGCTGTTGGCTATGTATAAATGCCCTTTATTATGTTGAGGAATTTTCCTTCTATTCCTATTTTGCTGAGAGTTTTTATCATGAATGGGTGTTGAACTTTGTCAAATGCGTTTTCTGCATCAATTGATAAAATCATGTGATTCTTGTCTTTTGTTTTATTTATGTGGTGGATTACATTAATTGTTTTTCTAATGTTGAACCATCCCTGCATACCTGGTATGAATCCCACTTGGTCGTGGTGAATTATTTTTTTGATATGTTGTTGAATTTTATCGGCTAGAATTTTGTTGAGGATTTTTGCATCTACATTGATGAGGGATATAGGTCTGTAATTTTCTTTTCTTGTGGTGTCTTTACCTGGTTTTGGTATCAGGGATATGGTGGCTTCATAGAATGTGTTTGGTAGTATTCCGTCCTTTTCTATGCTCTCAAATACCTTTAGTAGTAGTGGCGTTAACTCTATTCTGAAAATTTGGTAAGAACTCTGCAGTGAAGCCGTCTGGACCAGGGCTTTTTTTTGTTGGGAGTTTTTTGATTACCTTTTCAGTCTCTTCTTTTGTTATGGGTCTATTAAGTTGTTCTACCTGTGTTTGTGTTAGTTTAGGTAGGTAGTGTGTTTCTAGGAACACATCCATTTCTTCTAGGTTTTCAAATTCGTTGGAGTATAATTTTTCATAGTAATCTGATATAATTCTTTTAATTTCAGTTGTGTCTGTTGTAATATTGCCCATCTCATTTCCTATTCGGGTTATTTGCTTCCTCTCCTGTTTTTCTTTTGTCAGTTTGGCCAGTGGTTTATCAATTTTTTAACTTTTTCAAAAAACCAGGTTTGGTCTTAATTCTTTCAGTTTTTCTGTTTTCTATTCCATTTAGTTCAGCTCTAATTTTTATTATTTGTTTTCTTCTGGTGCCTGTGGGTTTCTTTTGTTGCTCTCTTTCTATTTGTTCAAGTTGTAGGGATAATTCTTTGATTTTGGCCCTTTCTTCTTTTTGGATGTGTGCATTTATTGATATAAATTGACTTCTGAGCACCACTTTTGCTGTGTCCCAAAGGTTCTCATAGAAAGTGTTTTCATTCTCATTGGATTCTATGGATTTCTTTATTCCATCCTTAATGTCTTCTATAATCCAGCCTTTTTTGAGTAGGGTATTGTTCAGTTTCCAAGTGTTTGATTTTTTTCCCCTGCTTTTTCTGTTATTGATTTCCACTTTTACGGACTTATGATCAGAGAAGATGCTTTGTAATATTTCAGTGTTTTGGATTCTGCTAAGGCTTGCTTTATGACCTAACCTGTGGTCTGTTCGAGAGAATGTTCCATGTGCACTAGAAAAGAAAGTATAGTTGGTTGCTGTTGGATGGAGTGTTCTGTATATGTCTACGAGGTGAAGTTGGTTGATTGTGGCATTTAGATCTTCCGTGTCTTTATTGAGCTTCTTTCTAGATGTCCTGTCCTTCACCTAAAGTGGTGTGTTGAAGTCTACTATTATTGTGGAGCTAAGACAACGTAATTTTTTTTTTATTAACTTTCATTGAGCTTCAAGTGAACGTTTACAAATCAAGTCAGTCTGTCACATATAAGTTTACGTACATCTTACTCCGTACTCCCACTTGCTCTCCCCCTAATGAGTCAGCCCTTCCAGTCTCTCCTTTCGTGACAATTTTGCCAGCTTCCAACTCTCTCTATCCTCCCATCCCCTCTCCAGACAGGAGATGCCAACACACTCTCAAGTGTCCACCTGATATAATTAGCTCACTCTTCATCAGCATCTCTCTTCCACCCACTGTCCAGTCCCTTTCATGTCTGATGAGTTGTCTTCGGGGATGGTTCCTGTCCTGTGCCAACAGAAGGTCTGGGGACCATGGCCGCCGGGATTCCTCTAGTCTCAGTCAGACCATTAAGTATGGTCTTTTTATGAGAATTTGGGGTCTGCATCCCACTGATCTCCTGCTCCCTCAGGGATTCTCTGTTGTGCTCCCTGTCAGGGCAGTCATCGATTGTGGCCGGGCACCAACTAGTTCTTCTGGTCTCAGGATGATGTAAGTCTCTGGTTCATGTGGCCCTTTCTGTCTCTTGGGCTCTTAGTTGTCGTGTGACCTTGGTGTTCTTCATTCTCCTTTGCTCCAGGTGGGTTGAGACCAATTGCTGCATCTTAGATGGCCGCTTGTTAGCATTTAAGACCCCAGACGCCACATTTCAAAGTGGGATGCAGAATGTTTTCATAATAGAATTATTTTGCCAATTGACTTAGAAGTCCCCTTAAACCATGGTCCCCAAACCCCTGCCCTTGCTCCGCTGACCTTTGAAGCGTTCAGTTTATCCCGGAAACTTCTTTGCTTTTGGTCCAGTCCAATTGAGCTGACCTTCCGTATATTGAGTGAAGACAACGTAATTTTAAAAATGATAAAAGATCTGGACACTTCATCAAATAAGTATATTGAAAAGATGCTTGCCATCATTAGTCATAAAGGAAATGCAAATTAAAACCAGAGTGAGATACTAGCAGACGCTTATTACAACGGCTAACCCCCTCAAAAAAAAAAAAAAACAGACATACAAAACTATTAGTTTAGTATTGCTGCCGTAAAAAGTTTTTTTCATAAACTTAGTCGCTTTAAACAACACGCATTTGTTATCTTTGTAAGTCAGAAGCTCAGGACACAGCGTGGTTTTGCTGGTCCTCTGCGTGGATTCTCACAGAGCTGAAATCAAGGTGTCTGGAAGTTCTAGGCTCTTTTAGGTTGTTGGCAGATTTCTTCTCCATTTGTCTGTAGGACCGAGGCCCCCTTTTCCTTGCTGGCTGTCAGGGGTCATTCTCAGCATCTGGAAATTGCCTGCGTTCCCTGGCTCGTGGCCCTCTTCATCTTCAAATCCAGCAATGGCGGGTTGAGTCCCTCTCACACTTTGAAACTCTTTGATTTCCCCTTCTGTCACACCTCTCCTGGCTCTCCTGACTTGAGCATGCTTTTAAGGGCTCATGTGATTAAATTGGTCCCGTCTGTGTAATCCAGGATGAGCTCCCTGTTTTAAGTTTCCGAACATTAATTACACCTGCAAAGTCCCTTCACAGCAGCACACACATTAGCGTTTGATTTGGTTGACTGGGAGACAAGATTCTTGGGGAGATGTCTTTAGAGCTCTGTTTAATACACTGACATTATCAAATGTTGGCGAGGATGCAGAGCGACCATACCGCTCATATATTCTTTTTCACATTCCTGGTGAGACTATGAAACGGTACAGCCACCTTGGAAAAGAGTTTGGTAGTTTCCTGTAAAGTCCAGTATACACTAACCGTATGACTCAGCAATACCAATTCAAAGTATTTACCCAAGTGAATTGAAGACTTATGTTTATGCACAGACCTGTCTGTGAATGTTATAGCTTTATTTTAGAAGGACAACCCAAATACCTTTCAACAGATTGGTGGATAAACTGTGGTGCATCCATATAGTGGATACCACTCAGCAGTAAAAACCTGTGAACTGCTGAGTCATTTCAACCACAAAGATAAATCCTAAATATATTTTCCTAAGTGAAAAAAGCCAGACCCAAAAGCCTACATATTATGTGATTCCATTTAATGACATCCTAGAAAAGGTGAGCTTGTAGGGACAGAAAACAGATGAGTGGTTGCCAGGGATTGGGTGTGAGGGACGCATTGACTACAAAGGAGCGGTACCCTGAAAAGTTTGGGGTGATGGAACTGTTCTGTATGGTGTTGTGGTGATTGATACATGACGTTACATTTGTCAGAACCCACAAACTACAGAAGAAAGAGTGAATTTTACCGTATGCAAACTCGAAAAAATATAACCAGGATGGAGGCGGAACCCAACATGAAATGAAGAATGTGAGAAATGATTCTAACCGTATTACAAGTTGTCGGGACAGCCCCAGCAAGGAAAGACCCTCACTGTGCGTCCTGGCAGATAATCTGAAGAACTGACACATAGCCCTTTCCAGATTCATGAGTTCGGGGAAACTTACTGACAGAGGCAAGCAGCTGCTCTCCAGTGGCAGTCGGCTGGAGTATTTTCCACAACCACCTAGCAAGGGACCCCAGCTTATATACCATTCCAGCTGGGACCAAGGCTCACCGTTTTTCTCCCACATCCTTGGGCAGTCAGTGTTCCCAGGGACTTCACGTCCAGGCCCAGATGTTTTCCTTCTTGTTGCTAAGGCATTCCTCGGCCTTGAGTGCTGGCCCAGCCATGCCACTCCCGGCCTCATACCTTAGCCTGAGTCCATCCCGAATTCATCCCCAGCGTGCTTCAGGGAAGAGCAAAGCTGATTGCATTAGGGAGGGGTTGCATATAGCTGAATGGCATTACCCTACACAAGTGTATGACATAACTTCCCTGACGGTGGTGGGGAAGAAAGGAGCTGACCTGAATAATTTTTTTTTTTTTTAACATTTATGGCATGTTTAATATGTAACATTGCATGCATTATCTAATTTTTTTTTTTTTTAATTTTTATTAAGCTTCAAGTGAACATTTACCATTCCAATCAGTCTGTCACATGTAGGTTTACATACATCTTACTCCCTTCTCCCACTTGCTCTCCCCCTATTGAGTCAGCCCTTACAGTCTCTCGTTTCGTGCCAATTTTACCTTCTTCCCTCTCTCTCTATCTTCCCATCCCCCCTCCAGTCAAGAGTTGCCAACACACTCTCCCGTGTCCACCTGATTTAATTAGCTCACTCTTCATCAGTATCTCTCTCCCCCCCACTGACCAGTCCTTTTCATGCCTGATGATTTGTCTTCGGGGATGGTTCCTGTCCTGTGCCATCAGAAGTTCTGGGGAGCATTGTCTCTGGGATTCCTCTAGTCGCAATCATACCATTAGGTGTGGTCTTTTAATGAGAATTTGGGGTCTGCATCCCATTGGTCTCCTGCTCCCTCAGGAGTTGTCTGTTGTGTTCCCTGACAGGGCAGACATCGATTGTGGCCGGGCACCAACTAGTTCTTCTGGTCTCAGGATATTGTAGGTCTCTGGTTCAAGTGGCCCTTTCTGTCTCTTGGGTTCTTAGTTGTCGTGTGACCTTGGTGTTCTTCCTTTGCCTTTGCTCCCGGTGGGTTGAGACCAATTAATGTATTTTAGATGGCTGCTTGTTGGCATTTAGGACCCCAGGTGCCACAATTCAAAGTGGGATGCAGAGTGTTTTCATAATAGAATTGTTTTGCCCATTGATTTAGAAGTCCTCTCAAACCAAGTTCCCCAGACCCCAGCCCCTGCTTCGCTATCCTTTGAAGCTTTCATTTTATCTCGGAAACCTCTTTACTTTTAATCCTGTCCAATTAGGCTGACCTTCCTTGTTTTGAGTGTTGTCTTTCCCTTCACCCAAAGCAGTTCCCATCTACAGATTGATCAATAAAAAGCCCTCTCCCTCCCTCCCCCCTTTGTAACCACAAAAGTATGTGTTTTTTTCCGTTTTTTCTGTTTCTCAAGATCTTATAATAGTGGTCTTATACAATATTTGTCCTTTTGCAACTGACTCATTTCGCTCAGCATAATGCCTTCCAGATTCGTCCATGTTATGAAATGTTTCAGAGATTCGTCACTGTTCTTTATCGATGCGTAGTATTCCATTGTGTGAATATACCACAATTTATTTACCCATTCGTCCGTTGATGGACATCTTGGTTGCTTCCAGCTTTTTGCTATTGTAAACAGAGCTGCAATAAACATGGGTGTGCATATATCTGTTTGTGTGAAGGGTCTTGTATTTTTAGGGTATATTCCGAGGAGTGGGATTTCTGGGTTGTATGGTAGTTCTATTTCTAACTGTTTAAGATAACGCCAGATGGATTTCCAAAGTGGTTGTACCATTTTACAATCCCACCAGCAGTGTATGACCTGAATAATTTTGCAGACAGTGTTAAGTAGATATTGTAAAGCTAAAGATAAAAAGAACCATACTAAACACTAGGTGGTAAATTTTTTTCTCACAGGTGGATGAGTTAGGAATTCTGGCACTACTTATTTGTATACCAGGATTGAAGTAATATGTTATAGATATATAATATCTATTGGAGAAAAAAATTACAGAAAAGCAAGGAAGAAATACTAGGATGAACCCTGTGGTTCTGGACTGGAGTTGGAGATAACAGTTTGAACTCACGTAGATTAAAAAATATAGCTCCATGCTTTCACTTGGGAGGATGTGCCTTCATTTCAGAGGAACACGAGCTTGCTTGGAGACACGGTGAGTGGAGGAAGGAACGGGATGAGGAGAAGGAAATAAAAAGGCATTGCAGTAAAGGGCTTAAGGGATCAACAACCACATCTGAGGAAACTCAGTTGTCTCCCCTCAGACATGCGAAGTTCACCCCACCTTCTTACTTCTTCCCCTAGGGTATTCTGAATTTTGAGTCCTGAACCATGTACCACCAAACTTGGTGTTTTACTTCGAATTATTAGTTTTTGGCTGAATCTAATAGTGGCTTAAAATACAGTCATGTATCACTTAATAAGAGGACTGGAGGAAGATTCCAGACTGTTTGAAGTGGCTCCTTTCTGTCATGAAACTGAGGTTCTTTCTCTCTTTTGGTGGCCGACTTTCACTGATCACTTTTTGTTTTAATGCTTGTCACCTCAGAGCTATAAAGCTGGTTGCCACATATCCAGCCATCAAATGCATGTCCATGTCAAGAAGAAGGGGTTGAGCTTTATTCTAATGCCTATCCTTTAAAAAAAAAAAAAAGGAAAACAAATGTTTTCATAACCTCTCCCCTCAGTAGATACCTTCTTAACTCCTATTGGCCAATACTGTGTCACATGGTAGCTCTTGGCTGCGAGGAATTCTGGGAAGTGAGTAACTGGCAAAGAGGAATAGAATCATCCTCATTGACCTAGGTTAATGATGGTTCCTCCCTTGGGAGAAGGCACATTGCCACTGCGATATAATTGGGGCTTAATTCTCAAGGAGTAAGGTGGGAGGATGGCTATATTTAGACAGTAACAATGTCTGTGGCTTCAGACCTCTAGGAATATGCTGGTTCTGCATCCTTATCAAGGTGTTCAGTTTCCTTACAGAATTTCACAGTCCTGGTGCAGGGGAGCTGCTTAGAGACTATCTTAGTCTGTGGTCATTTTAGCGGTGGGTTAGAATGGTTCTAAGAAAGTGGGATTCCCAGGGTCACAGTGTTTATCAGTGGCCGAGGGGGGCTAGAAGGCAATTCTTGTTCCCAGGTCACTGTGGGGTTTATAATAACAATAAAAACTGTGTTCTAATCCATTTCTCCCTATTCCTATTTCCTGTTCCCAGAGGGAACCACTTTGAACTCTTAACTGTGACTGCTTGTGCTTATTTTCATTTTTCTAATTCACGTGCTTATCCTGTTCTTATTTGATACTTCTCAGCTGTAGTTTTTTTTTTAATACAGAAAATAAGAATTTAAGTTTTTCTGCCACCAGTAATTCTGACACATACCACTCATGTACACAAACTTCTCATTCCTCCCTCGAAATACAGTGACATCACCATTTTTGTTAAATTCCCGTTTAATGGGTACTTAATTATTTTTTCTTTAAACGTCTCAATACACTAAAATGCTTCAGCTGTTTTGTCAGTTTCCTGATGGGATGTATCCTTTCTTGAAGCTGTAGGTCTTCCTGCTCCACTGTGAGCTGTTCATTTCTGATACAGAGCTGCGGACGCCTTGATAGGGCACTCAGTCACGGACTCCTATTTCTGTCCTCCTGACATCTAAGCTCTGCATGGTCATATCAGTCCTTCTTATATCTCTCAGCACCTCTGTGTTGTGAGTGCCGGAGAAAGGTGAGGCAGTCTGCTTCCGTGAAGGTTTATAGCCTTGGCAACCCTATGGCGCAGTTCTGCTCTGTCCTATAGGGTTGCTGTGAGTCGGAATCGACTCGATGGCAATGGGTTTGTTTGGTTTGGTTTTTGGTTGTGAATATTTCTGGCCTTTCTGATGAACCCAGGTGGCTTTCACTGCAGAACGGCATTTAATCTACCTTGGGGTGGAGACTTCAGAAACCACAGAGCAAGCCTGGCCTAACAGTTTTGATTGTTTTCCTAGGCCTGCCTTCTCAGATCCTGCCTCTGTCCAGAAAGAAGAGGAAATGACTGAGCCACAGGTAAATTTTAATTATGCTCCCTGTCTTACTCTACAGTACAGTTTAAGGGGATTGCAGTAATTCATGCAGTAAATTGGAAAATCTGTATAGATAAAACATATTTTCAGTGGAAATAACAGTTTCTGGAAAAGGGTTTCAGAGAAGAGTTAAAATATGGTTATGCAGAAATGCATTCATTCAGAGAGATTAAAGTTGAGCTTCAAATTTGAATTTTATTATTATAGATAAAGCAAAGCAAATCAGAAATTCATTATATTATGGAATTTGCAGTGTCCATAAAGATAAAAATAAATATTTCTTAGCAGAATAAACCTTTCATTGGCACTTATCACTGTTGCTAGGTGCTGTTAGGTCTGACTCATGGCGACCCTATGTATAACAGAATGAAATGTTGCTTGGCCCTGTGCCATCCCTACAAGTAGGTATGCTTGAGCCCATTGTTGCTGCCACTGGTTCAATCCATCTCATTGAGGGTCTCCCTCTTTTTTGCCTACGGTCTACTTTACCAAGCATGATGTCCTTCTCCAGGGACTGATCTCTCCTGATACCATGGCCAAAGTATGTGAGACGTAGCTGCCACCCTTGCTTCTGAGGAGCATTCTCGTTGTACTTCTTCTAAGACAGATTTGTTTGTTTTTGAATTTTGCTGGTGTTTGAAATATGGGTGGCACAGCTTCGAGCATCACAGCAACACACAAGCCACCGCAGTATGACAAACTGACAGGTGGTGGCCTTGGCACCTAGGTCAATGAAAATATTGGACTGTGACTTCCTGTAGTTGATAAATTCAGATTTTTGGATGGTCTGTTTTGATCAAGGATTTTATTCATTTCCTGTGGCTGCCATAACAAATTACCACAAACTGGGTAGCTTCAAATTAATGACAGAAATGTATTCTCTCACAGTTCTGGAGGCCATAAGTCCGAAATCAAGGTGCCATCACAGCCACGCTCTCTCTGAAGGCTCTAGAGGAGAGTCTGTTCATACCTCTCTCTGAGCACCTGGTGTTGCCAGCAGGCTTTGGTGGTCCTTGATATGTAGATGCATCGCTCCAGGCTCTGCTGTGTCGTCACATGCACACTCCCCACGTCTGTGTGTCTTCTCCTCCTACACGGACACCAGTCCCGTTGGATCAGGCTCATCCTAATGACCTCACCTTAACTTGATCATATCTTCAAAGACCCTGTTTCCAAACAAGGTCACTTTCACAGGTACCAGGGCTTAGGACTTCATATCTTTTGTGGGGGGACACAATTCAACTCATAACACGGCTGAAATGAAGGTTATACGTCAAATAGCCCAATGTTGGGAAGAATGCAAATGAACAGAAAAAGGGATAAACTTATATAGTGGAATGCTACACAGCAATAAACAAAATGATACAAATTAATGTGGTAAGCACCAACACAGATAAATTTTGTAGACATGGAGTGAGAGAAGCCAGACACAGAACAGCACATACCATTTGAGTTCATTTATATAAAATTGAAGAACTGGCAAAACTAATTTATTATCATAGAAGTGGGAGGAGTGGTTACCTGAGGGGAAATTTACTGGGAAAGGGGCATAATGGAATTTTCTGGAGTGCTGAAAATGTTCTGTTTTGACCTGAGTAGTGGGTACAGGGAGCCCTGGTGGCACAGTGATTAAGAGCTCAGATGCTAACCAAAAAGTCGGCAGTTTGAATCTACCAGCTGCAACCTGGAAACCCTATGGGGCAGTTCTACCCTGTCCTGTAGGGTCATTATGACTCGGAATTGACTTGACGGCAATGGGTTTGGTTTGGTTTTTTTTAAGGTTACAGAGATATATAAATGTATAAAAATTTTATCAGGTTGTACACTTAATATTAGTGCATTTTGCGCCATTGTTCTATACATGTCATACCTAAGCTTAAAAAAAAAAGGAAACTATAATATCTGAAGAAATAGATGGGATATGTGTCTTTCAAATGACCTTTTGAAATTATCTTTTTCAGTGGGCATTTGCTATAGACAGAGCCACAGTCTAAAAAATCAGTGGTCTGTTTTCTTTGTTGACTGTTCTATCTACAGTCTCTAGAACAGCTGCCATACGTGCCGTTCTGTGAATCTTTGTGCTTTTAATGAATTGAATTTATAGTTCCTAATTTCTTCTGCCTCCTCTTCCAGGATAATTCCTTTTCTTAGAACTTAATTCTTTTTCTTTGTAACTCCTTTGGTATCTTTGTCTTTCAGATTTACCCTGTTTATCCTATATCGAACATATCTCTCACTTCACTGCTTTTTTACTCTCAGCTCAAAGCTTCGTTTAGGTTTTTTTTTTCAGTTGTACTTTAGATGAAGGCTTACAGAGCAGACTAGTTTCACATTAAACAACGTACTTATTGTTTTGTGACATTGGTTGCCAACCCCATGACATGTCAACACTTTCCCTTCTCGACCTTGGATTCCCCATTACCAGCCTTCCTGTCCTCTCTTGCCTTCTCGTCCTTGCCCCTGGACTGGTGCGCCCATTTAGTCCCATTTTATTTTATGGGCCTGTCTGATCTTTGGCTGAAGGGTGAACCTCAGGAGTGACTTCATTACTGAGCTGTAGGGGTATCCGGGGGCCATACTCTCGGTGGTTTTCCAGTCTCTGTCAGACCAGTAAGTCTAGTCTGGTCTTTTTTTTCTGTGAGTTAGAATTTTGTTCTACATTTTCCTCCAGCTCTGTCCTTTGCTCAGCTTTGTTTGGCCATGATTCCTTATCTGGCAGCTTCTCTATATCTTTAGTTTTATCATCACCCAAACTGAGTTAATTCTCAAAGTGAACACACCTGTGTAAGCAGCAAAAGAACTAGATCAGGAAGTAGAACATTACCCCAGCACCCTAGAAGACTCAGTCTGCATCTTCCCGAGTTACAGCCCTACCCTGGGGGTTAGCACTGTTCAATTTCTGTCACCGTAGATCATTGAAACCTTGGTGACATAGTGGTTAAGAGTTTGGCCGCTAATCTAAAAGTTGACAGTTCCAGTCCACCAGGTGCTCCTTGGAAACTCTGTACAGCAGTTCTACTCTGTCCTGTAGGGACACTATGAGTCGGAATCAGCTCGACAGCAATGGTTTTTTTGGTTTTTTATCGAAGTTTTATATGGATTACTTTATATAATCCTCATAAGGAGTGTGGGAGTTAGGTATTTTTATTGTTTCCTTTTTTTTTTTAATGAATGGGGTAAAAAGCACAGAAAGATTAAGAAACTTGCTCAAAGAGGTAACAGAAGCAGGATTCAGCCAGGCAGTATGACTCTGAAGCCTGTGGTTTTAACTGCTGTCCTACATAGCCTCAACCTCACTTAAATGATAATTGAAATACAAATAAAATGAATTTTATATATATATATATATATATATTTACCATCAGGCTGTCCATTTTGGAAAAGAATCATATCTCAAGTCTGATCACTTGTCAGCATTTCCATGGATCTTGTAACCTAGGCCATATCATCTCAGCGGGAACTACTTCAGTAACTGCCTGTTAGTCTCCCTGCATCCATTCTTGGCCGTCTGTAGTCCGTTCTCCATAGAGCAACAACACGCATTAAATTCCCTGCTGATGCCAGCCGTCGCAGAGATGCCTCTGGACTGAGTGACATTTTGTTCAGCTGTACGTGGGCTCAGCATGAGTTGGAGCTGACTCGGTGGCAGCTAACAACAACGATCACAGGTAGATGTTATTACCCGTTTTACAGATGAGGAAAAAGAAGCAAGTGAAAGGTGCCGTCTAAGTCTCAAACCCCAGGAAGGAAGGAGTTTTTTGAATACTTAGAAGATCGCATGTATTTTATATCATTAAAATGCAAGCAAAACAAAAACAGCATCAAGGATGTAATAATGCAAAAATGTTAGACTCAAGCCCTGTATGTCACTTTTTTTGAAAGAGAAAGAATTAGCTTTCACGTATGTGTTATGGATAGGAAAGAAAAATGAAACATTAAGATATTTAAAAAAAATTCTAAGCTTAAAACCATCTAGTGGCTTCCTTTTACACTTGGCATGTCATTTCCAAAACCCTTCATGATATGCCTTCTGCCTGTGTCTTCACCATAATCTTGTACTACACTCTTTCATTCACTGTGTTTCAGCTACACTAGCTTTTTTTCTTGAATTGGAACAGACCAAGTTTATCTCTTTCTTGGAAATTTTGAATATGCTATTAAATGTTCTACCCTACATATTTATATGATGGCTTCTTCTCAACATTCAGGTCTCAGCTGAGGTCCATCCTCCTTGTCTTAGTCATCTAGTGCTGCGGAAACAGA
Source organism: Elephas maximus indicus (assembly GCF_024166365.1). Classification (NCBI taxonomy): domain Eukaryota; kingdom Metazoa; phylum Chordata; class Mammalia; order Proboscidea; family Elephantidae; genus Elephas; species Elephas maximus. Next base: position 116,121,007 of record NC_064829.1, on the reverse strand, counting down.
CGTACCGCAGGTGGATGGCTTTAACACAGTCTCCTAGGCTAGAAGTCCAAATTCAGGGCCTCAGCTCTGGGGGAAGGCTTATCTCTGTCGGCTCTGGAGGAAGGTCCTTGTCGTCAGTCTCCCCCTGGACTAGGAGCTTCTTCACTAGGAACGCTGTGTTCAGAGGATGCGCTGTGCTCCCGGCGCTGCCTTCTTGGTGGTATGAGGTCCCCCTTCTCTGCTGGCTTCCTTTTCCTTTTATCTCTTTTAAGATAAAAGGTGGTGCAGGCCACACCCCATGGGAACTCACTTTACATTAGATCAGGGACGTGAGCTGAGCACGGGTGTTACATCCCACCCTAATTCTCTATAACATAAAATTACAATCACAAAATGGAGGACAACTACACAATACTGGAATCATGGCCTAACCAAGTTAACACATATATTTGGGGGACACAGTTCAATCCATGACACTCCTCTGAGTCTTCTTTGATTCAAAGTAGAGCTTCTCAGTTTCTCTCTTACCCCTTACCTTATTGTGTTTTCTTAGTAGCATTTATCACTGTCTTATCTTGCTTATTCAGTTCTTTATGTTTTCATTTCTGTTTCCCCCCACCCAAGCAGAATGTGAGCTCCAAGAGGACCAGAACTTTGTCTTACTTACTGCTGCATTCATAGGGTCTAAACGAGTGCTGGGAACATTCTAGTTACTTAGTAACTTCTTGTTGAATAATTAAAAAAAAAAAAAAGCCCATAACTTAAGGTCTCAGATTAAGAATTATTTTCTCACAATTTTCAGTGGCAATTAATATTCATAATGAAAAACTTTAAGTACCACAAAACCCTAAAATAGCCTCTGAGCTATCAAAAAAAAAAAATTACTTAATTTAATCCTTAATGTTTCACTATTTTAACATGTAGTAGAAATAGAAGAGTTGAGATTTAGGAGGTGTTGCTAAGACAGAATAAAAAACTCTTACTTACTGTACCTCGGTGTTGCAGAAGAGGTAGGAATCAAAACTTGCTACAGTTCCATTTTTGGAAAAAAGACGGTTGGTTTTGCCTTTAACCCACACAGCAGAAATTGCTAGATATCATATTAATTGTCACAGACTAATATGGAACGGGTGATATTTCCTGGAAATAGTCGGTTACAACAGACAAACTACAAGCTGGATTTTAGTCAGTAAATAAATGTATGATAGTTGGAAAATCAAAAATTTCTGTTAGAGAAAACTATATTTAAATTTTTCACTTTATCCAAGAATCTCCTTTAAAAAATCTCCTCATTTTCCTGGCTGTTCCCTTTTCTGTTGAGAATGTTAAATGTTACCAGGCAATTGCGGAGACTATCTATTCCCACATACTCATTTAGGTGGGAAGCAAAAAATGACAAACCTGTGAAGTATGTCGTTCGTACTGGGTATTGGGTATGTACTGCTTATTATTCTTTTCCCTCTCTCACCCTAGTTTTAAAATAAGGAAGGAAGGAAACCCAGAGAGCTTTTAAAATACTGTCTAGGCAGGGCCATATGAAACATTTATAAAAAATAGAAAAAAAATGAAGGATCTATGTCTTAATACTGGATAAGGTAGAATTCAAGACAGTAAACTTTGAAAAGCAAGCAAACGAAAACAACAGTGCTTTAAAGTGGTGAAGGGCACTGTAGATAATAAAGATAAATGGTTAGGAATATTTGTACCAAATAAACTGCAATGACATTCACTATAAGTAACACTGAGAAAAATACGAAGAAACGTGTTAGTAAGAGAGTTTACCTGTTAGCCCGTGACAGATCAAGTGGGCAAAAATGGACAGACCGACCCGTAATAATGTTCTAGCGCTAACTGATTAGCAGGAGTCCCTGGGTGGTGCAGACAGTTGAAGTGCAGGTTGGAGGTTCAAGTCTACCCAGAGATGCCTCAAAAGAAGGGCCTGGTGATCTCCTTCCAAAAAATCCGCCACTGGAAACCCTGTGACAGTTCTGCCCTGACACTCACGGGGTCCTCAGAGTTGGAATTGATTTGATGGCCACTGTTAATTGGTGGACATAGCGTACACCCTTATTTAGGATGGAATAAGCTAAAAAAGCTGACCGTGACAAAGTTCAATAAATTTCAAAAGCTGGAGACTATACATGTGATGTTTTCACAACACAGTTAAAAAAGAAGTTAATACTAAATGATTAAAAAAGACAATCTCTTCCACATGGAAATTTTTAAACTATTATAAGAATTTGGATTGAAAAGGAAATAAAAATTCATATTACAGAATATCTAAAAATATTATTAAGTGAATATTATATTATCAGAAACTAAGGGACGCAAAGCAGTGCACAGAACAAAGCCCGTAGACAAATATTAAACGTTAAAAGACAAAGTAAAAGAACAAACATCCAGCTCCAGAAATTAGAAAGAAAATGAGAGAATAAACCTGGGGAGAGCAGAAGGAAGGAATTGGTGAGAACCAAATTGTGAGTGAGTGAGTTAGAATACAGGACGTGGTAAAGGTGATAAAGAGCTGCTGCTTCCTCTTCTCTCTCTGTGACTCTCTCGCTCCCCCTTCCCTCAGGTCCTTCCGTCCTTACCTTAAAAGCTAAGGTGAGAAAGGGAGCTACATACCGGATACCCGGGACTCACATATTTTAATGTTGTGTAATTTTTTGCTTCAGAATTTTTTCAATAAAATAATTAGAATATTATCCCCTATTCTCAGAGGCAGTCACTGTCATGACTGTATCAGTAGAGTATGTTTTTAATAATTTTATCACAAATTTGTATACTTAAGCGTTACATAGTGTTACTCTGTCATAGATTTTTATATAACTGGAAACATAATACACTTAGAGTTCCCTGCAGCTCACTTTTTCACTCCACATTGTGCTTCCCAGACCTATTCATGTTAATATATAAATCTAGGGATTTTTCTCATTTTTCTCTTCATGTGTCAGTATCACTCTACCTTAACTACTGTATCTTTATGATAAATCTTGTTATCTTGATAGTGCAGATCCCCCATCTTTGTTCTTCAGCATTGCCTTAGATCTTTGGGGCTCTTTGTATTTTCTTAAAAATTTTAGAGTTAGTCCATTTCCACAGTTAAAACTGCTGAGGTTTTGATTTGGATTGCATCGAACCTGTAATTTTTTTGTTTACAATGTCAAGTCTTAGTCACACATGTTTTGTTAGATTTACTCCTAGATATTTGATACTTTTCTCACGCCGTTGTAAATGGTATGTTTTCATCGGAACAAGTGGAACTCTTAATCTTTTTCATATTGACTTCGAATTCAAAGGCCTTGCTAAACTCAATTTATGAATTCTAGTAGTTTGCGTATAGATTCTTTTGGGATTTCCATATATGTAAACATGTCATCTGCAATAAAGACAGTTTTCTTTCTCCACTGTGAATCCTTTATGCCCCTCTGTTTTATTGTTGCATTTCAGTCGTCAAGCGTGCGGTATAAAGTTGAGTAGATGTGGTGCTGGAAGTCACCTTTGTCTCATTCTCGGCCTTAGGGATTACACTTTCAGTGATTTACCATTAAACTCGACGGCAGTGGGGTTTTTTTTTTTTTTTTTTTTGGTGATGTGGGCTGTAACTTTTTTTGTGAATACTCTTCCAGATGAAGGGAATTCCCTTTTATTCCCTGCCTGCTGAGAGTGTTTGACATGAGTTGGTGTTAAATTTTAGAAAAAAATGAGAAAATCATTTGATCAGATATCTATGATCTGATCAAATGATTTTCTCATTTTTTTCTATTAATATGGTGAATTAACAGTGATCAGTTTGTTTTGTTTTTAGTTTTACTTTTGGTGAAAATATACCAAGCAAAATCTGCTCCCATTCTACAGTTGCCAGACATAATGATTGGTGACGTTGGTTAATTTCTTCACATTGTGTCAACATTCTTGTTATTTCTGCTCTAGTTATTTCACTTCCATTTACTTAATCCCCCTGCCCCCCCCCCCCCCACCCCCAGCCTTTCCATCTGTGCTTTAAAATAGCTGTTGACCCTTTGGTCTTACACAGATAGTCTTTTTTAAAATAATGCAATACTCAAGGGTGATGATCTTTATGCTTTGGGTTGAACTGTTACTTGGTTTAAAGGTGACTTGAGGGGATCGTTTCAGTTCAGGTTTTGAAGAGCAACTCAGGGCCATAGTCTTGGGAACTTCTCCACACTTAGTAGTTTAGTAAATGGATTCTTAAAGAATTTGAAGTTCTGGTCCACATTTTTCTTCCTTTTTATCAGGATTCAGCTATTCTGTTCCTGGTCAGAACATTCAGTAGAGGTAGCTGGGCACCATCTAGTTATTCTGGTCTCAAGGTGGAGGAAGCAGTGGTTCATGTAGCCAGTTCTATATTCCAATTCCTTCTCTGGTTCTTGGATTTCCTTATTTCTCTTTTGTGCCAAATGAATAAATACCAATATTTGTATTTTAGATGGCCATTCGCAAGCTCTTTAGACCCAAGAAGCTACTCACCATACTGGGAGGTTGAACATAAATTTTAAGAACATTATACCAACCGACTGGATTATCCCAGGAAACAATAGCCCTGAGCGCCCTGTCCTAGGCTGGGTTCTCTAGAGAGAGAGAGAGAGATTTATCTCAAGGAAATGGCTCACACAGTTGTAGAGGCTGGCAAGTCCCAAATCCATAGGTCAGATGTCAGGTGTCTCCAGACTCAAGTGGCTGCAGGAGCTGGCCAACCCAAAATTGGGAGGTCAAGCAGAAGGCTGCTGGCTCACAGGGTTGTGGGAGCTGGCGAATCCCAAGATCTGCAGGTCAGGCGGCAGGCTGCTGGCTCATATCCCAAGAACTAGAGGTCAGAGGATGATGCATTCAATGCAGGATCCAGAGAGAACTTTGCCACAACACCCATATATATTGGACGCAGACTATAATCCCAAGGAAACTGATTGGCCTTTCAACTGATTGGCTGCTTACATCAGATCACAAAATGGAGGATTATTACATAATATCTGCCAATCCACTGAGAATCACAGCCTAGCCAGTTTGAAACATAACCTTAACCATCATACCGCAAAACCAGAGAACTAATCTTAGGAGGTGACTGGTATGTCTAATTAGTATCAGCATCTGTAACCTCCCACTTTTTGGTTGTTATCAATTCACAACCGTACACAACCTAGCATTTGCCCATTCATCCCTTTTTCCTATGTATAGCTTATTAACATCAGCTACACTGGTCATGCTATGCAAACTTCACCCATACTCAGTGCCACCTTTCCCATTTTTATAAACAAAGGGTGACTACTACCTAAGGAGTACTTCTTCGCCCCTGCCCAGTAACTGCTCATGAACAGTGGTTTCTGTATATTTACCTATTCGTGTCATTTCATAAAAGTGAGAAAATACAATATTTATTTTTTGTGATTGATTTATTTTGCTCAACCTGATGTCCCCCAGGTTATTCCAGGTTGTGAGATGTTTTAGGAAGTCATTTACTTACCCCTTCATCCATTGATGGGCATTTAGGTTGTTTCCATCTTTTTGCTGTTGTGGATAGTGCTGCGATGAACGTAGGTGTGCATATGTCTGTTCATTTCACTTCTGTTAGATCCCTAGGGTACACACCTAGGAGTGGAGTCACTGGGTCATATGGCAGCTCTACTCTAGTTTTCTGAGGGACCACCAGACTGTTTTCCACAATGACTGTACCATTTTGCATTCCTTTCAGCAATAGATAAGGGTTCTGATTTCTCTGCATCACCCCCAACACTTGTCATGTATTTTTTTTTATCTTAGCCATCCTAGTGGGAGTGAAATGATGTCTTATTGTGGCTTTGATTTGCATTTCTCTGGCGCTAATGATGCTGAGCACCTTTTCATGTGTCTGTTGGCCATTTGAATATCCTCCTCTTTGGTGAAGTGTCTGTACATGTCCTTTGCCCAGTTTTTGATTGGGCTATTTGTCTTTTTGTTGTTAAGTTGTAGAATTTTTCTCTGTATTTTTGATATTAGACCCTTATCAGTTACATCATTCCCGAAGATATTTCCCAGTTTGTAGGTTGTCTCTTTACTCTTTTGATAAAAGTCTTTTGATGAACATAAGTATTTAACTTTTATGAGGTTCCAATTGTCTATTTTGTTTTCTGTTGCTTGTATATTCATTTTTGTGTTTGATAATCTATCATTGAAAAAAATGAAGTCCCAAAGCTTTGCTTCTGTATTTTCTTCCTAGAACTTTATGGTTTTAGATTTAACATTTAGGCCCTTAATCCGCTTTGGATTAGTCTTTGTGTATGCGTGAGGTGTGGATCTTGTTTCATTTTTATGCATGTGGAAATCCAGTTTTTCCAGCCCCATTTGTTGAATAGACTGTTCCTTCCCCATTGAATGGATTTGGCTCGCTTGTCGAAAATCAATTGACCATAGACATTTGGATTTATTATAGGGTTTTCAGTTCTATTCCATTGGTCTATGTGTCTGTCATTAAACCAGTAGGATCATAACAGAATGCTATGAACAACTGTACTCAACTAAATTGCTGGCTTTGATGAAATGGGCAAATTTCTAGAAGCACATAACCTACCTAAACTGAAAAGGAAGTGGAAAACCTCAACAGACCCATAACAAGCAAAGAGATTGAATCAGTAATAAAAAGCCTCCCAACAAAGAAGATTCAGAGGACAGCTTCACCGGGGTATTCTATCAAACATTTAGAGAACTGAAGCCAATCCTGTTCAAACTCTTTCAAAATGTAGAAGAAGAAGGAATACTCCCTAATTCTTTCCATGAAACCAGCATTACCCTGGTTACAAAGCCAGACTAAGACACCATAAGAAAATTACAGATCAGTATCCCTTATGAATATAGATACAAAAATTCTCAACAGAATACTAGCAAAGAGAATCCAACAGCAGTATTAAAAGAGTCATACATCATGATCAAGGGGAATTTGTTCCAGGAACGCAGAGTTGGTTCAACATTAGAAAATCAGTCAGTGTAACACACTACATCGATAGAACAAAAGAAAAGAACAACATGATCATTTCAATCAGCGCAGAAAGGGCATTTGATAAAATCTAGTACTGTTTCTTGATTAAAAAACTCTTAAGATAGGAATAAAAGGTAGGTTCCTCGACATTATTAATGGCATTTATGAAAACCAACAGCCAGCATTATACTCAATGGAGAAAGATTGAGAACTTCCCCCTTGAAAACAGGAACAAGACAAGGATGCCCACTCTTCACTAAGCCTATTCAATACTGTACTAGAAGTCCTAGACAGAGCAATAAGGCAAAAGAAAGAAAGAAAAAGTCAGAAAAAATTGGAAAGGAAGAGGTAAAACTATCTTTATGTGCTGATGACATGATGATACATATAGAAAATCCCAAAGAATCTACTAAAAAAGCTTCTAGAACTAATTGAGGAATTTAGCACAGTTGCAGGATACAAAGTCAATACGTAAAAGTCAGTTGGGTTTCTATATACCAGCAATGAGAAATCTGAAAAGGAAACTAAGAAAACAACTCCATTTACAACCTAAGAGATGATATTGTTTACTCCCTGAAAATACCATGTAATTGGTCTTTATATTTGCACATGTTATTGCCTTTACTGAAGATCTGTTTTGTTTTTTTTTTCCTTCCTCATGTGCAGATTTGAGTATTTGTCTAGTGTTTTTTCCTTTCCATATGAGGAACTCCCTTAGGTAATACTTGCAGTGCGGGTCTGGTAGTAACAAATTGCAAGAGCTTCTGTTTATTTGGGAATGTGTTGATCTCCCCTTCCCCATTTTTGAATGATAACTTTGCTGGTAAAGAATTCTTGGTTAACAATTGTTTTCCTTCAGTACTTAACATATATTGTCCCATTGTTTTCTGGCCTCCAGGGTTTCTGAGGAGAAATTTGCACTAATTCTTTTGAAGGACCTTTGATATGTTATATTACGGTTTTCTCTTGCTGCCTTCAGAAGTCTCTCCTTGTCTTTGATCTTCAAGAATTTTGTTACAGTGTGTCATGATATAGACCTCTTCATGTTCCTTCTGCTTGGAATTTCTCTTGCTTCTTGGATTTACAGGCTCGATTCCTTATTCAGGTCTTGGAAATCCTCTATGATTATCTCTTGGAAAAAAATTTCTATGTCTTTTTGTACTATCTTGTGTTCTGGAATTCCAAAAATCTTAGTGTTGAGTTTCTTAATTGAATCCCCCATTTTCCATTAGGCTTTGTTCACTTTTCTCTCTCTCTTTTTTTTGTTTTTAGTTACTCTGTCCTCTAGTTCACTTATTCTGTCTTCTGTCGGGTTGAATCTATTGTTGTTTCTCTTGCATTTTCTAATTGAATTAATTTATTCTTCAATTCCACCGTTTCTTTTTTTTTTCCTTTTTTATTATTTTTAATCTCCTTATTGAGTTTCTCATTTGGTTTTCATTTTGTTCCCTGATCTCCATTAGTTTGTTTTCTTTGTGTTCTCTGCTTTCCTTGAGCATATTTAACATTGTTGTAGGGGGGTCTTTTATGTTTTCCATTAACCTAGTCTCCGTCAGAGACATTTCCACTTCTTCATAGTTTTCTTTTAATTGGGCCATCTTTTCCTGTGATCTTGTATGTTTTACAGTTATTTTGTTGAATGTGTGGCATTTTAGTATCTTATTGTGACAATCTGAAATTCAGAATTTTCTATATTTCCAGAAATTATTTTTTGTACTTTAATTCCACCTTCTTCCCCTAACTTCCTCTAGGGAGCACTCAAGCCTTTGGTTCTTCCAGCGCTGGCTCAGCCATTCTGTGGTGGGGTCTGAGTGAGGTGTTTTTGTTGTTGTTTTTAATATAGGGTTCTACTCTGGCTCCAAAGATTTTAGGCGTTCTGTAAAGTTTTAAGTTCTGGGTGTCGTCTTTGGGTGGTTTTCCCTAAGGTCGCTGATGTTACTGGATTGTGCAGTTCTGTCTCATACAGTGCTGCTACAACAGAAATACCACATGTGGATGGCTTTAACAAACAAATTAATTTTCTCACAGTTTAAAAAAAGATTGCTGCCAAGTGGATTCCAACTCATAGTGACCCCATAGGACAGAGTAGAACTGCCCCACAAGGTTTATGAGGAGCAGCTGGCGGATTCAAACTCTCACAGTTTAGGAGACTAGAAGTCTGAATTCAGGGTGCTGGCTCTAGGGAAAGGCTTTCTTTCTCTCTTGGCTCCAAGGGAAGGTTCTTGTCTCTTCTCAGCATCTATTCCTTACTGATCATGTGAACTTCATGTGTCATGGCATCTGTCTTCCTCTAACTTTGCTTGCTTCCTTAGTTTCTTGCTTTATCTGCTCTTTTTATATCTCAACAGATTGAGGTAAGGCTCACCCTACACTAATAGTGCCTCATTAACATAACAAAACCCATTCCCAATTGGGATTATAACCACAGGTATAGGGGTTAGGATTTACAACACATGTTTTTTGGGGACACAATTCAATTCATAACATTCCACACTTTGGCTCCCCAAAATTCATGTCCTTCCCACATGCAAAACATGCAAAACCATTCACCCCATTACACCATCCCAAAAATCGTAAATCAAGTCTTAAATCAGCCCCAAAGTTTAAAATGTCATCTTCTGAATTATCTAATTCAAATATGGTGAGACTTTAGGCATATTCCATCCTGGGACAAAATTCCCTTTCCATGAACCTGTGAAATCTAGAATATGGTTATTTGCTTCCAAAGTACAGTGGTGGAACAGGCAGAAGATATACATTTTCATTACAAATGGGAGAAATTGGAGGGAAAGAAGGGATAAGAGGCACCAAGCAAGTCTAAAACCCAGTAGAACAAATTTCATTAGCTCTCGAGGCATGAAAATAATCCTCAGAACTCAGAGTATCTGGGCAACAGCCCTGTCCTCCAGACTCTGGTTGTTGGCCATGCTCTCTGAATTCTAGTGGAAGCCCCTTGGCCCTGGACTTTAGCCCCACCTTCTGGACCCACTGGGACGGCAGCTCTGCTCCCTCAGCTTTAGGCAGCCCCATTCATTTAGTCAATCTGAATGGTGACCCCACCACCTTGGCCTCAGCAGGCTGTATTCTCCTGCCCTTTGGGCATGGCAGCCCCACCTACTCAGCGTTGCGCAGTGGCCTCCTTCTCTTGGCCCACCTGAATAGCAGCCTCATGCTCTAGAATCAAGTTGATGACGACCCGACTCTTTGAACCTAGGAGGCCTGGTTCCACCCTTTGAAACCATGGAGGCTTTGGCTCCACCCTTTGAAATGGAGGAAGTCCTGCTTCCCCATGCTTCTTTTAGCAGTTTTATGTTCTCCAAGCTGTTCCAAGAATAGTCCTTTTTTTTTTCTTGGAGAACAACTTTCTTTTTGGCTCTCCTCACTTCCTTCTGACCCCTCACCAGAATTGCCTTTGATGTCCATAATTCTACCAACAGTCTCTTCAAGGCTATCTACATGTTTAATTTTGTTAGGTGCCATCTAGTCAGTTCTGATTCATAGAGACCTTATGTACAATAGAATGAAACACTGCCTGGTCCTGCACCATCCTTACAATAGTTGCTGTGTTTGAGCCCATCATCGCAGGCACTGTGTCAGTCCATCACGATGAGGGTCTTCCTCTTTTTCATACAGACCATCTACCTTACCACGCATGATGTCCTTCTCCAGGGACTGGTACCTCCTGATGACATCGCCAAAGTAGGTAAGAGAAAGGTCCCACCATCCTTGCTTCCAAGAAACACTCCGACTGTATTTCTTCCAAGACAGATTCGTTTGTTCTTCTGGAAGTCCATGGTATATTCAGGATTCTTCGCCGAGACACAATTCAAAAGCATTCATTCTCCTCCAGTCTTCCTTATTCATTGTCCAGCTTTCACATTGCATATGAGGTGATCGAAAATACCGTGGCTTAGGTCAGGCACACCTCAGTCCTTAAAGTGACATCTTTGCTTTTCAACACTTTGAAGAGGTCTTTGCAACAGATTTGCCAAATACAATACATAGTGTGATTTCTTGCCTGCTGCTTCCATGGGTGTTGTTTGTGGATCCAAGTAAAATGAAATCCTTGACAACTTCAATCTTTTCCCCATTCATCATGATGTTGCTTATTTGTCCAGTTGTGAGGATTTTTGTTTTCTTTATGTTAAGGTGCAAACTGTACTGAAGGCTTTAGTCTCTGATCTTCATCAGTAAGTGCTTCAAGTCCTCTTCACTTTCAGCAAGCAAGGTTGTGTCATCTGCATAACGCAGGTTGTTAATAAACGCAGGTTGTTAATAAGTCTTCCTTCAGTCCTGATGGCATTCTTCTTATAGTCTAGCTTCTTGGATTATTTGCTCAGCCTCCAGGTTGAACAGGTATGGTGAAAGAATACAACCCTGACGCACATCTTTCCTGATTTTAAGCCATGCAGTATTTCCTTGTTTTGTTTGAATGACTGTCTCTTGGTCTATATATGTTCCTGATGAGCACGGTTAAGTGTCCTGGAAATCCCATTCTTTGCAGTATTATCCATAATTGTTATGATCCACACAGTCGAATGGCTTTGCATAGTCAGTAAAACACAAGTAAACATCTTTCTGGTATTTGCTGCTTTCAGCCAAGATCCATCTGGCATCATCAGTGATATCCATTGTTCCACATCCTCTTCCGAATCTGCCTTGAATTTCTGGCAGTCCCCTGTTGATATACTGCTGCAGCCACTTTTGAATGGTCTTCAGCAAAATTTTACTTGTGTGTGATGTTAATGATATTGTTCGATATTTTCCGTGTTCGGTTGGATCACCTTTCTTTGGAATGGGCACAAATATGGGTCTGTTGCAGTCAGGTGGCCAAGTAGCTGTCTTCCAAATTTCTTGGCATAGACAACTGAGTACCCCCAGTGCTGCATGCATTTTTTGAAATATCTCAACTGGTATTCTGTCAATTCCTGGAGCCTTGTCTTTTGCTGGTGCCTTCGGTGCCGCTTAGACTTCTTCCTTCAGTACCTTTGATTCACGATCATATGCTATCTCCTGAAATGGTTGAACATCAACCAGTTCTTTTTGGTACAGTGAGTATGTATTCCTTCCATCTTCTTTTCATGCTTCCTGCAACATTCAGTATTTTTCCTGTAGAAACCTTCAGTATTGCAACTTGCCCAGAACCCAGTGCGCTGGAGTCGATTACGACTCATAACGACCCTATAGGACGGAGTAGAATTGCCCCATTGCAACTTGAGGCTTGAATTTTTTCTTCAGTTCTTTCAGTTTGAGAAATGCTGAGCATGTTTTTCTATCTCCAGGTATTTGCACATTTCATTATAGTACTTTACTTTGTCTTCTTGAGTTGCCCTTTGAAATCTTCTGTTCAGCTCTTTTACTTCATTATTTCTTCCATTCTCTTTAGCTACTCTGCATTCAAGAGGAAATTTCAGTTTCTTCTGAAATCCATTTTGGTACTTTCTTTTTTGCTGTCTTTTTAATGACCTTTTGCTTTCTTCAAGTATGATGTCCTTGATGTCATCCCACAACTCATCTGGTCTTCGGTGATTAGTGTTCAGTGTATCAACTCGATTCTTGAGATGCTTTCCAAATTCAGGTGGGATATACTCAAGGTCATACTTTGGCTCTCGTGGACTTGTTTTAATTTTCTTCAGCTTCAACTTGAACTTGCGTATGAGCAATTGATGGTCTGTTCTGCAGTTGGCCCCTGGCCTTGTTCTAACTAATGATATTGAACTTTTTCATCATCTCTTTCCACAGATGTAGTCGATTGATTCCTGTGTATTCCATCTGGCGAAGTCCACGTGTATATTCACCGCTTATGTTGTTGAAAAAAGGTATTTGCAGTGAATTAGTCATTATTCTTGCAAAATTCTATCATGCGATCTCTGGTGTTATTTGTTTCACCAAGGCCATATTTTCCAACTTCCAAACCTTTATTTCTAACTTGCGCGTTCCAATCACCAGTATTTATCAATGCGTCTTGATTGCATGTTTGGTCATTTTCAAACTGCAGAAGTTGGTAAAAATGTTCAGTTTCTTCATCTTTGGCATTAATGGTTGCTGTTTTTAATATTTAAAAAAACATGTTACTTTTACTATTAAAAAAAAAAATTAGGCACCTTGAATTTCTTCTAGTCTCCGCCCATTACCCAATTCTAAAGCCATTTCCACATGGTAGGTATTTGTTAGAGCAGGTCTCCACTCTTGGTACCAAATGTCTTCGTCTGGGTTCTTTAGAGCAAAACCAGTGAAGTGCATATAGATATATAGAGAGAGAAATTTACTTCAAGGCAATGGTTTCCACCGTTTTGGGTTCTGACAAGTCCCAAATCTGTGGATCAGATGACAGGCTGAAGACCTCTGCTGGCTCACGAGTTTGCAGGGGCTGACAAATCCAAAATCTACAGGCCAGTTGACAGGCTAGAGGCCTCTAATGCCTTATGCCCCAAGAATCAGAGATCAGATACGGAGAAGAATGCAGGGTCGAGAGATTGAGAGCTTTGCCCAAAGTTCCCTTTATATAGTGGATGTAAGCCACCTTCCCAAGGAAACTCCTCTTCCACCTCATTGGCTGCTCACATCAGATCGCAAAATGGGAGGTGATTACATAGTATCTGGCAAACCAGTGGGAATCATAGCCTAGCCAAGTTGACACATAACATTAATCATGACAGGTTTCCTCTGAGGTCTATAGGTGGGGTGTGTCTTTCCCAAAATGACTGCAAACTCGGGCAGGATTCCCTCCTGTCTGTCTGTTGGGGTGGTGTGTGGCTTTCCCTCTTTGGCTGATTATGCAGGTGCCAGGTGTGGGACTTCTGCTGACTGTGGGTGGAAAGGGTGGGGTGTGACCTTCCTGAGGGGGCAGGGTAGTGCTTTGTGTTCTTTCTGCAGGAGCAGTCCTGAGCAGGCTCTCCTGTGTGCCTCCTTGTTTGGTAGGGAGATAGCTGGTTTCCTGCTAGGTTGTCTGTATACTTTTCTCGTTCTGGCCGATGGATGGGTGCTGTGGCTCTTCTGTGGTCCATGTCCTAGTGCCCTCCAGCTTCTGGTCCCAGCTAGACTCAGTACCACTCACCTGCAGTATTTCAGCTTCCCTGTGCGCTTCCCCAGATGTTCGCTTGGACTTCCCTGCTCCCTGCTTGTGACTTCCCACAGCCAATCTGACCACTTTAATCAGACTGCAATTTCCTTAATTTTCCAAATTTCAAATTCATGTTGTACTGATACGCCACCGTCTCTCAGTTCTACCTGAGGGAGAAGGCACCCTAGCCCTTTTGTTAAACGTTTCCAAGGCTGTTTACCTCGTATCTCTGAGCTGGTCCGTGTCCTCAGTGTATATGCAGTCCTGGTTTCTTTGTTCAGGGGTGTTGCCTGTCCATGTCCCAAAGTGGCCAGAGTGAGCTGAGCTGGCAGGTAGGATGGCAATAGTCAGCAAATCTTAGCCTTCCCACCATTGCCAGTCTTTCTCTCCTGATTTGGGACTCACCTTGGTTCTCCAACACTTCACTTGTTTAGAGCTCCAGGATCTCTGTGCTGATTTTTATTTGTCATTCACTGGCTTAGTTGTAGGGGGTGTAGAGGAGTGCCTGCTTACCCCACCATCTTACCTCTCCCTCTTCTGCAGTGATCCATTTTTCAACGTTAAATTGAGCTTGTAAACCTGGTGTGGAAGAACCCATTTGATACTTTTTTTTAATTCCTGGATAGTTAATACATTAATTCATATTAAGATACACATGTCCCCACCTGTCTGTCAGTTTGTTGTACTGTGAGGGCTTACATGTTGCTGTGATGCTGGAAGCTGTACCACCGGTATTCAAATACCAGCAGGGTCACCCATGGCGGACAGGTTTCAGCTGAGCTTATAGACTAAGACAGACTAAAACAAAAATCCTCACAACTGGACCAATAGGCAACAGCATGATAAACAGAGAAAAGATTGCAGTTGTCAAGGATTTCATTTTACTTGGATCCACAATCAACATCCATGGAAGCAGCAGTCAGGAAATCCAGTGATGTATTGCATTGAGCAAATCTGCTGCAAAAGACCTCTTTAAAGTACTGAAAAGCAAAGATGTCACTTTGAAGACTAAGGTGCACCTGACCCAAGCCGTGGTGTTTTCAGTCGCCTCGTATTCATGCGAAAGCTGGACAATGAATAAGGAAGACCAAAGAAGAATCGATGCCTTTGAATTATGGTGTTGGCAAAGAATATCGAATATACCATAGGCTGCTAGAAGAATGAACAAATCTGTCTTAGAAGAAGTACAGCTCCTTAGAAGGGAGGATGGCTTCCATACTTTGGACATGTTATACATACTTTGGACATATTATCAAAAAGGGACCAGTCCCTGGAGAAGGCCATCATGCTTGGTAGAGTAGAAGATCAGCAAAAAAGAGGAATACCCTCAACAAGATGGATTGACACAGTGGCTGCAATAGTGGGCTCAAATATTGTAACTATTGTGAGGATGGCACAGGACCGGGCAGTGTTTCATTCTGTTGTACCTAGGGTCGTTATGAGTCGGAACCAACTTGGCAGCACCTAACAACAACGACTAGTATAATAATAGACATATAGACCAATGGACAGAATTGAGAGCCCATGAATAAATCCATATCAGTATGATCAGCTGAATTTAGGCAAGGGTGCTCAGTTCATCCAATGGGGAAAGAAGAGTCTCTTCAATAAATGGTACTTGGAAAATTGGCTAGCCACATGCCGAAGAATAAACAAGGACCCAACCCTTACACCATACACAAAAACCAATTCCAAATGGATCAAGGACCTTAATTTGAAAAGTAAAATCATAAAGCCCATAGAAGAAATGTAGGGATGAAGCTGTGGGACCTGGGATTTTGTGTTGGGCTATCAGATACAACAAAAAAATCAAGAACAGCAAAAGACAAAATAGACAAATAGGATATCATAAAAATTAAATATTTTTGTTCATCAAATGACTATGTTAGAAAAGTACAAAGATGGTGGGAGACAATTTTTGAGAACCAAGTATCAGATAAAGGTCTAATATCCAAAATTTATAAAGTATTTCTACAACTTAAGAACAACAAAAAAGACCACCCATTCAAAAAATGGGCAAAGGACATGAACAGACATTTCACCAAAGAAGATATTCCAGTGTCCAATAAGCACATGAAAAAATGCTCAAAGTCACTAGCCATTACAGAAATGCACATCAAAACCACAATGAGAGATCATCTGACCCCACATAAAGATGTCAGTGATCATAAAAATGAAAAACACTAGGTGTTGGCAAGGCTCTGGAGAAACAGAGCCCTCATCGATTTCTGGTGTGAATGTAAAATGGTCTAGCCAGTGTGGAAAACAGTTTGGTGGTTTCTTTAAAAGTTGAACATAGGAACTACCATATAATCCAGCAATTCCACTCCGAGGTATATACCCAAAAGACCCGACAGCAGTGACATGAACAGGTACATGTACACTAGTGTTCATTGCAGCACTATTCACAATAGCCACAATGTGGAAACAACAAAATGTCCCTCGGCTGATGAATGGATAAGCAAAATTTGATACATACTTGCAGTGGGATATTATGCAGCCGTGAAGAGGAATAAAGTCCTGATGCATACCACAACGTTGGTGAACCTTGATGACATTGTGCTGAGCAAAATCAGTCAAACACAAAAGGACAAATACTGTATGATATCACTTCTATGAAATTAGAAAATATATAGATACCAAAAGTAATTAGGATTTGCCAGGGGCAGGAGGGAGGAGGAAAGAGGGGGTTTTTGCTTGGAGTGCATTGTAGGTGTGAGTGGTGGAATAGTTTGAAAAAAAGAGAGCAAAAATGGTTACACAACTTGAAAACGTAATCAGTATCACTGAAGTGTACATGTTGAAACTGATGAAATGTTTTTTGTGTGGTGTGTGTTACAATAAAAAATGCAAAAAATACATAGTTCCTTTATTTTCTAAATTTGTTCTGATATCCCTCGTGGGTTTCATCTGATTGATAGAAAAATAATTAAAAAAACAGAACTCATGAGCCTGTTTTAATGCATTCTGGTTCAGAACTTAATCCAGTCAGTGAGTTGTTCCTTTGGTAAGTATTCATTCGTTCGGATTCTTCCCTATACCCCTGTCCTCTCTTGAGGCGATGTCTGATGCATGGAGGAAATCATAGTTTCAGGAGGAAGTGGCTCCACTGTAGTTCTCCTTGGGTGCATGCTGACTGTTGTCCACTGCGTCTGGTTTAGCTGACTCCTTTTTCTGGGCATTCTGTGGCTGATGAATTTGTGGCATATTTTATAGCTCAGTCATGGTCCAAAGGCATCTCCCTGTCTACTGGCCTCTTTTTGGCTCATGCTGCCTCTGGGAACTCTCTGAGTCTCTCTCATGTCCCTGAAAGGGCTCTCGGGTTCCATACTTTCCACAGCCAGTTGGACTACCTTGTATCCTGCTCCCTACTCAGGGTCTGTGCTGTATGGGAACTGATGGCTACTTAAGAGTACTTCTTCCAACTTGACCACGACAGTTACCCTCTTAACTCACTGCCTGTCCCTACTCCACACTGATGCCCTGGAGCCTGGGGAGTTCTAAGCCAGCGTTTAACTGCCAACCTCCCTAACTCCGTGGCTTTTTCTCTCTCCCAGGCTTCTACGGGAAAGGAGATTTTCTCCCACCATCTTCCCTGTCTTTCCTTATTTTAATAAAGCAAAAATGGGTAAAAGTTATGAGGCATAAGGAAACATACCTTGGAAAGTATTTCGAAAGTAATTTACTGATTACACATGTTTGGAATCTGTTAGTACCAATGAGAGGCCCAGGGTAGTGTGAAACAAGGCCACGGAAACTCTTGAGATACACAAAGTACATCCATCCAGAAGTAAGAAAATTAGTCCCTGGAAGAAGAATATGACATCTCTTTGTCCTTTTGTTGCCATATTAAGGTATCATCTGCCAATAAAAGCCTCACTTCTCCAGAAACACGGGGCAGAGCGCCTGAGAAAATCAAATTAACCCAACTGACAAGTACTGAGGGAGCCTACTGTGGGCTTTGAATTCTGCCCAGGGTTTTACGGAGCTCTTCATTTGTTCATGTGGATTTGAATTAACGTGTCACTTCTTTTCAACCTAAAGAGCTACTTTTAATATTTCTTGAGGCCAGTCTGATAGAAATGAATTCTCTGTGTTTGTTCATCTGGAAATATATTTTGTTTATCTGGAAATATATTTCATCTTTTTTTTTTTTTTTTTTGAGGTGAAGCATGTAATATAAAACTAACAATTTTAAAGTAAACAATTCCGGGGCATTCAGTACATTCACAGTGCTGTGCAACCACCACTCCTGTCTAGTTGCAAAACATTCCCATCACCCCAAAATAAGCCCCATACTTACTAAACAGCCATCCAGCTCCTCTCTTCTCTGACCCTGGCAACCACCCATCTCTGTTCTGTCTCTTTGGCTTTACCTGTTCTGCATATTGCACATAAATGGAATCACATATTATGTGACCTTTTACTTCTGGTGTCTTTCACTTAGCGTGATCGCCTTTGTTTTTGAAAGATAAGTTTGCTAGATATGAGATCCTTGCTTGGTAGTTTTCTCTTTGAATATGTTAAGCTCAGAGCTTATCCATTGCACCACCAGGGCTCCTTTATAAAATAGTCAACAAGTGTTTATATTTGGTGAGAGTCATGACTGTACGTTTTTTTCCCTGAAAATCTTCTTTTATAAGTTTTCCGTGAAGTCTCTGAGCCTCTGTTCATGATGTTCTCTCTGTCTAGAGCATTGTTCTGCATTTTTCTCCTGAGATGTCTGCCCCAGCATTCTTGGGGACAGCAGTAGGTAACCTCTTCCTTCTCTGAACTTGAGCGTCTAAACTCTCCCTACTGTTCTCCCAGCACTCATCTCACTGACCAGTAGTTCTTTCTGGGCCCACAGCTAGCCTATAAAACCCTCCGGGCCGCAGGCACACGCGCACACACACACCTAGTTCTGAACACTGCGCATGGAAATCATACAATAAATAAACACATGCATGAATGAACAAATGATATCTAGTATGCTCACCAAAAGTAGCTGATGTCAGATGAATTTTGGCTGAAAATAGAATACTAGAAAGATGTTTACCTTTGTTTTACTGCAAAGACATTCAGCTGTGTGGATCATAACAAATCATTGATAACGTTGCAAAGAATGGGAATTCCAGAACACCTGATCGTGCTCATGAGGAAACTGTACATAGACCAAAGAGGCAGTCATTCAGACAGAACAAAATGATACTGCGTGGTTTAAAGTCAAGAAAGGTGTGCGTCAGGGTTGTATCCTTTTAGCATATTTATTCAATCTGTATGCTGAACAAATAATCTGAGAAGCTGGACTATATGAAGAAGAACGTGGCATCAGGATTAAAGGAAGACTCATTAACAGCCTGTGTTATGCAGATGACACAGCCTTGCTTGCTGAAAGTGAGGAGGACTTGAAGCACTTACTGATGAAGATCAAAGACCACAGCCTTCAGTATGGATTACACCTCAACATAAAGAAAACAAAAATCCTCACAACTAGACCAATAAGCAAAATCATAATAAACGGAGCAAAGCTTAAAGTTGTCAGGGATTTAATTTTACTTGGATCCACGGTCAATGCCCATGGAAGCAGCAGTCAAGAAATCAGATGACACATTGCATTGGGCAAATCTGCTGCAAAAGACCTCTGTAGTGTTGAAAAGCAAAGATGTCACTTTGAGGACTAAGGTGTGCCTGACCCAAGCCATGGTGTTTTCAGTCATCTCATATGCATGTGAAAGCTGGACAATGAATAAGGAAGACCGGAGAATTGACCCCTTTGAATTATGGTATTGGCAAAGAATATTGAATATACCATGGACTGCCAGAAGAACAAACAAATCTGTCTTAGAAGAAGTACAGCCAGAATGCTGCTTAGAAGCAAGGATGATGAAACTTTGTCTCGTGTACTTTGGACATGTTGTCAGGAGGGATCAGTCCCTGGAGAAGGACATCATTCTTGTTAAAGTAGAAGGTCAGCAAAAAAGAGGAAGACCCTCAATGAGATGGACTGACAAAGTGGCTGCAACAATGGCTTAAGCATAATAATGATTGCGGGGATGGCGCAGGACTGGGCAGTGTTTCCGTGCGTTGTACGTAGGGTCGTTATGAGTCAGAACCCACTCGACGGCACCAAACACCACCACCACTACCACCAAAAGTAAGCCACTGAGAGCTCTTCCTTGTTTTCTTTGTTCACCGCCATGTTGGTTGTTGTTGTTAGCTGCCTTCAAGTTGGCCTCAACTCACGGTGACCCCATGCACAACAAAACCAAACACTGCCCGATCCTGCACCATTCCCATGGTTGGTTGCACATTGGACTGTTGTGATCCATAGGGTTTTCACTGGCTGATGTTCGTAAGTGGATCGCCAGGCCTTTCTTCATAGTCTGTCTTAGTCTGGAAGATCTGCTGAAATCTGTTCAACATCCTGGCAGCACACAAGCCTTTACTGATGGGTGGGTGGTGGCTGCACACAAGGTGCATTGGCTGGGACTTGAAGCCAGGTCTCCTGCACGGAAGGATAAGTGCACCACTGAATCTCAGCGCCCCCACCCCCACGTACTAGATGGCACTGCCTGAAGTCTAGTAAGCATCCAATAAATACTTGTTGAATGGATGAAAGAATACAACTCAGGTTCCTGTTCCTGGCCAAGTTTTCAGACTGTCTCGCAAATCTCCAGTTTGGAGGAGCAAACCTAGAAGCAGATGGAGCCGACCTCTGTCCCAGTCTCTTCCCATCCGCATCCCTGTCAAGTCACTCAGCAGCTCTAGCCACTGTGGGGTTCCAACCCTTCTGTATCCTACTCCCCTTTAGGGAGTGGAGGCAGTCTCCACACTGCTCCTTGGTCATCATGTTACCTGAGCAAGGCACTGCCCCTTGGGCCTCTCTTTTCCCACGTGTAAAGCAAGGTCAGCTCAGACATTCCAAGACATAGAGCACACAGCCTTAAAGATGCTCCAGCCAGACTCCATTTACATTGTAACAGATGCCCTCAGTGTATTCAATCAGCACAGCCACCCAGGACCGAGCTCTCGGATTTCCTAGGACAGCACTACTCGAAATTTTTTTTCTTTCTTTTATTGTGCTTTAGGTGTAAGTTTATAGCTCAAGTTAACTTCTCATATAAAAATTTATACACATACTGTCATGTGACACTAGTTGCAATCCCTACAATATGACAGCACACTCCCCCTTTCCACTCCAGGTTCCCCGTGTCCATCCAGCCAGTTCCTGTCCCTTCCTGCCTCCTCATCCTGCCTCCAGACTGCCCATTTGGTGTTGTGTATCTGCTTGAACTAGGAAGCACACTCTTCACGAGTATTATTTCGTGTTTTATAGTCCAGTCTAGTCTTTGTCCTGAAACATTAATGTGCACATGAATCACCCCCAGATATTACTAAAATGCAGTTATGTTTTAACATAGGTTAGGTTTGGGAGGAGATTCTGTATGTCTAACCAGCTCCTAGATAATACAGCACTTCTGTGCCTTGGACCATACTTTGAGTAGCAAGGTGCTAGGACACAGTGGGTCCCAACTTTGAAGGAAATCACAATGCAGCAGGATTCCAGCATGTGGCCAAGGCAGTAAACGTTAGCAAAAAGATTGACAATTTGAACCCACCAGCCACTTACAGGAGAAAGATGTGGCAGTCTGCTGCCGTAAAGATTAAAATCTTGGAGACCCCATGGGGCAATTCTGCTATGTCCTCTGTGGTCACTGTGAGTCAGAATTGACTCAACAGCAGTGGGTTTAAGTGGGAGATATTGACAGTTCTGTCTGTAGGACCTCTGAGAATGGACACTGTCAGGGTTCAGGGTTCCCAAAGGACAGGGCAAGTGGCAACGTTTTGCCAGGCCAGTATTCCAGTGAATCATACACTCTGATGGGGTGTGGCAATCTGTGTTTTAAGAAGCCCTCCATGAGATTCTGATGCTAAAGTTTGAGAACCACTGTGCTAGGCAGAGAGAAAGGGGTAGAATGTTGCAGTTGGAAGAATAGTGTTTTGCTTTCCCATAGTAGAGTTTCAGGCTCATGTCCGCACCCTGTAGATTGCATTCATGTATCCATCCACCCATCCACTTGTCTGTCCATCCATGCACCCATCCATCCATCCATCTACCCACCCACTCACCTACTCACCCGTCTGTCCTTCCACCCACCCACTTACCCATCTATCCATCCAATGTCCAACACATATCTCCTGAATGCCTATTATGTACTGTATTGGACATAAGAGATCTGACTGAAATTGTGGGTATACACCCCTGCCTTAGCCTCTGGACCAGTGATTCTCAACTAGGGGCAATTTTGCCCCCCAGAGGGCATTTGGCAAGAGACATTTTTGTTGTCACTATGGAGGGAGACAGATGTGTGCTAATCTAGTGGTTAGAGGCCAGGGATTCTGCTAAACATCTTACAATGCCCAGGACAACCCTCAGCACCCCCCCACACAACAACAACAAATTACCCTGCCCAAATTGTCTATGGTGCTCTAGACCTGTGGGTATGAACGGTATTGAAATGACCCTGATATCCCAAGGTCACAGACAGGGCCTGACCCACAGGAGCTGAACAAAGGTTTAAATGAATAAGTACATGGCCACATAAAAGTGTGTTTACATGTATAAAGAGTTCCTACAACTCAACAACAAAAAGACAAACAACCCAATTAAAAATGGGCAAAGGACTTAAATAGACAGTCCTCTTAAGAAATACAAATTTGGCCAGTAAGCACATGAAAAAATGCTCAAATCATTAATCATTAGGGAAATGCATATTAACGCCAAATGAGATACTTCACAGTCACTGCTGTTGTTTGCCCTCAAGCCTATTCTAACTCCTATTGATCCTATATGACAAAGTAGAACTGCCCTGTAGGATTTCCTAGGCTGTAATCTTTATGGGAGCAGATCACCAGATCTTTTCTCCTGAGGAGCTGCTGCTGGGTTCAAACTGATGACCTCTGGGTTAGTAGCTGACTGCTTAGCCATGGCCACCGGGACTTCTCTCACACTCACCAAAAAAACCCACTGCCGTGGAGTCGATCCCAACTCATAGCGACCCTATAGGACAGAGCAGAACTGCCCCGTAGAGTTTCCAAGGAGCGCCTGGCAAATTCGAACTACAAACCTGTTGGTTAGCAGCCGTAGCACTTAACCACTATGCCACCTGGGTTTTCACACTCACTAGAATGGGCATATTTATAAAATGTAACAAATATTGGAAAAGATGTGAAGGAATTGAAACCCTTGTACGTTGCCGTGTGAAGGAATATAAAATGGTGCAACCATTGTGGCAAACAGCAGTTCCTCAGTAAGTTAAACATAGAATCACCATATGACCCAGCAGTTCCACTCCTCAGTGTGTACCCTAAAAAAATGAAAACAGGTATTCAAACAAAAACTTGTACATGACCGATCATAGCAGCACTATTCACAATAGCCCCCAAATAGAAACAACCCAAATGTTCATCAGAGGATGAATGGATAAACAAAATGTGGTCTGTCCAGACGACAGAATGAAATACTAGCCCGTGCTGCAGCATCCAACAACCTTGGAAATACGCTAAGGGAAAGAAGCCAGACACAAAATGTCACGTATTGCATGATTCCATTTATGAAGTATCCAGAATTGTTAGATACATAGAAAAGAAGGCAGCTTGATGGTTCCGGGGTGGGGGGCACACGGAAATGGTGACTGACGGCCAGTGGGTGTAAGATTTCCTTTGTGGTGAGGACCAAGTTTTGGAACTGGGTAGAGGTGATGGTTGCACAACACTGTGAACGTACCGAATGCCACTGAACTGCACACTTTAACATGGTCAAAACGGTACGTTTTAGGTCACGTGTATTTTACCACAAGTAATACTCTTATACACTCAGTAAATGCTGCTTGTGTATCTGCTGTGTGTTAGGATTTGCGCAGAGCATTCAGGATACAGGAATAAAGGGCCCAGGTGCAGTCTCTACTCTGTAGAAGATTACAGAAAGGGAGAAAACCCAGCAGACAGTCACAGAGGGGAAGAAGAGTTGATGGGCATAATGGAAGGCGGATACAGGATGGCAGGATTCAGAGGGGAGAAGTGGTTCTCCTGGCCAGCGGTGGAGGCAGGCATGTGGTCAGGGAAGACTTCCTATGAAAGATGGAATGCGAGGTGGCTTTTGAAGGAGGAGGAAAATTTGCCCTCAGAGAGCCCATCCTTTTATTGAAGGAGTATGTAATTAGAGGCCATATCAGGCCACCCAGTCCCTGTGATGGGTGAGACAGTTTAATGCATGGTGCGTGCACAGAAAGCAAGGACAGTTAGACACAAGGAGGGGCTGGTGATTCCTGCAGGGGGAACTGTGGACCGTTGGTTCAGCCAGGTTTGCGTTCTTGAAGCTTCAGTCTCGCCAACTATCACTCTCTTGCTCCCAAGGTTTTTGTCCTCGGCCTGCTGGCAGAGGGGCAGACAAGCAGGGAAAAGAGCTGAGCAAAGCCAGGGCTTACATTAGTTAAGCACCAACTGTATACCAGGCACTTGACACTCATGGCTTCAATTCACTCTCATAATAAGCCAATTAAGTAGGATTCCCTGTTTCCTTCCTCCTGGTTTTACCATTGGAGTCCTCGGGTGGTGCAAATGGTTAACACACTTAGCTGCTAACTGAAGGGTTGGTGGTTCCAGTCCACCCAGAGGTACCTCGGAAGAAAGGCCTGGTGATCTACTTCTGAAAAATCAGTCCCTGAAAACTGTGAAACTGCCTCCATGAACAGCTGCATCCTTTGCCGTGAGGCCAGGAGAACCAGATGGTGCCTGGCTACTGTTACAAAACGTTTTGATCAAAGATCGAAATGTTACCAAGTGGAAACCGCAAGTTCTTGCTCGGCATGACTCGTATCGGCCAATGAACGAGAGACCGAGGTGGGAAAACAGGAAAGGCACCTTTGTTTCATTGTACAAGGAAGAGGAGCCAGTAGGAGCTGCTGCCGCCAAGACTACTCCCCAGGGGTGGTCAGGCAAGCTACTTTTAAGGGATTTACACATAGGGAGTCATACAAGTTATATCAGCAACTTTCTTAGCCATACTACGTAGGTGCAATGGGGTTTACATATAACCTCCAAGTAAAAGCAGGATTCAAATGCAAAGCTGGGGGGAGGAAGCCCAGCAAAGGAAATAGGATTTTTAATGCAGCACTGTGGGGGCTCTGTCTCACCATAGAAGAACCCTGATCAAAAGGGGGGAATTGTAGAACAGAATTTCAAGTTCTTATGGACTTCAGACTTTCTGGAGCTGAGAACACTGGATGAACCCCCAAAACTACTGCCCTGAGATTATCTTTCAACTTTAAACCAAAAGCATTCCCTGAAGTCTTCTTAAAACCAAATAATAGTTTAGTTCGACTAGTAAAGAATGTCAGCCTTGAGTATTATAATTTTTTAAGATATATCTACATGAGATCAATTTGACAACAGCAGCTTGAAAAATTAGATAGGAACCTTAGGGGGCAGTGAGTTTATGTTAATGAGGGAGGAACAACTCAGAAAAGATGGGGGAGAATGGTGGCACAACTTAAAGAATGTAATCAGTGTCACTGAGTTGTAGAAGCTGTTGAGTTGTACGTTCTGCTGTGTATATTCTCAATAACAACAGCAACAAAACGAATTATATAAAACCTCTGATTAAAAAAAACCATGTAGCACAGTTCTATTCTGACACACACGGGGGTCACTGTAAGTTGGAATTGACTTGGTGAGAGCTGGTTAAAGTCTTAACGGTTTTCACTATTACTCCTTTTTAAAAGAAGGGGCAGCAGAGACACTGAGGGTAAAGTGACTGGCAGAATAATGCTTGCACAAGCCCAGTTTGACTCAGGTCTACCTGAGGCCAAGGCCCACACCAAGGTGCTGTCTGAAGGAGGAGGCATTTCAGCCCAGCCTAGGGAATCCGGCGTCAGACTCCTGTCTCCTGGCCCCAGAACTCTCTGGAAGCTCAAAGGCCTGAGCTTCTGCTACTTGCCACTTGGATGTGACCAATTCCCCAAGAGAGGCCCAGCCAGAAAATGGGTTCAGGAAATAGGGTTGGAGTCCCAGTTCCGGCACTTCCTGGCTGAGGCACAGTGAACAAGTCTCTTCGCCTCTGTGGAGTGTGCTGTGCTCACTCTTCATGCAGTGGAGTTGGCTGGGAGCTTCGTTTCCTCTTTCCCCATGAATATGCTCATATATGTAGGTCTCTCTTATGCCCCCACTCCTCTTAATACCCATTTTTGTATGTATTTTTATACACCCCTGTGTTGTTGGGATTCATTGAGTTGCAGAACTGCCCCCGAGGATTTTCTAGGCTGTAATCTTTATGGAAGCAGATCGCCAAGTGTTTCTCCCTCATAGCTGCTGGGTGGATTTGAACCACAAACTTTTTGTTGGCAGCTAAGTGCTTAAGCATGGCACCGGGGCTCCTTATATATACACCTATATCTTCTTTTCTCCCAAAATGGGATAACACTGTATATACTGAGCAATGACTTATATTTTTCACTTAATATGTATCTTGGTTAGGAATATAGATCCGTCTCATCCTTCTTAAAAGACTGCCCATGGGAACGTACTATAATTTAACCTGCCCCCCACCCGCACCCTGCAGTGACCTGGACGCACATGTGAGCATTTCTTAGATTTCTAGAAGTAAGATTGCTGGGCCACAGGGCGGCATGCAAGTGTAAATTTTGAAAGACTGCCAAATCACCTTTTGGAAAAGGCTCCAGAACTGGATTATTTCTAAAACTCTTTCCGGGGTGGCCATTTCTTTGACCTCTAGCAGGGAAGGAGTGATAGCTTTAGATGAATCTTAATCTCGCTGAGCCTTGGTTTCCTTTATCTGTAAAATGGGACACCTAAAGTAATAAGTGCTTTGGAGATGGTTGTCGTTAGTTGCTGTCGATTCTGACTCCTGGCGACCCACGTGTGCAGAGTAGAACTGCACCACAGGGTTTTCATAGCTGTGAACTTACAGGGGCAGATCACCAGGCCCTTATCGGATTAGGTCCTTACTGGATGTATGGTTCTCAAATTTTTTCTTCCAAACTGTAGGTTGCCTCTTGACTTTGTTGATAAAGTCCTTTGATAAAAGTATTTGATTTTTATGAGGTCCCATGTATCTATTCTGTCTTCTGCTGCTTATGGCTTTGTCCTGACTGACAATGCATCTTTAAAAAGTAGGTGCCACAGCCACAACTCTGCATTTTCTTCTAAGAATTTTATCCTTTTAGGTTTCAAATTTAGGTCCTTGATCCATTTTTCATTGGTTTTTGCATATAGTACAAGGTATAGATACTGATGCATTTTTCTGCGTGTAGATATTCAGTCTTTCCAGCACTGTTATTGAAGAGATTCTTTCTCCCCCATTGAATGGACTTAGCACCCTTGTTCAAAATCAGTTCACCAAACAGAGATGTATAAATTTATTTCTGGACTTGTGGTTCTATTCCGTTAGTCTGTATGTCTGTTATTAAACCTGTACGAGGCTGTTTTCATTACTGTGGCTTTACGGTATGTTTTGAAATCAGGAAGTGTGAGTTTTCCCACGTTATTCTTCATCAAGATTTCTTTAGCTACTTAAGGTCCCTCACCCTTCCACATAAGTTTGAGGATTGGCTTTTCTATTTCTGTAAAGAGGGCTGTTGGAAATTTGCTAGAGATTGTGTTGAATTTATAGATTGCTTTGGGTAGCACTGACATCTTAACTGTATTAAGCCTTCCAGTCCATGAACACAGAACGTTCTTCCATTTATTTAGGCCTTGTTTAATTTCTTAGAGTAATGTTTTATTTAAAAAGATTACTAAAAAAAAGTTTTATCCCCCACATGTCTGTCAGTTTGTCATACTGTGCGGGCTTACATGATGCTGTGATGCTGGAAGCTATGCCACCAGTATTCAGATACCAGCAGGGTCACCCATGGAGGACAGGTTTCAGCTGAGCTTCCAGACTAAGACCAGGAAGAAGGACCTGGCAATCTACTTCTGAAAAGCATTAGCCAGTGAAAACCTTATGAATAGCAGTGGAACATTGTCTCATAGTGGTGGAAGATAAGCCCCCCCCCCAGGTTGGAAAGCACTCAAAAGATGACTAGGGAAGACCTGCTTCCTCAAAGTAGAGTCGACCTTAATGATGTGGATGGAGTAAAGCTTTCGGGACCTTCATTCGCTGATGTGGCGGGACTCAAAATGAAAAGAAACAGCTGCAAACATCCATTAATAATCGGAACCTAGAATGTATGACGTATGAATCTAGGAAAATTGGAAATCATCAAAAATGAAATGGAACACATAAACATCGATATCCTAGGCATTAGTGAGCCAAAATGGACTGGCATTGGCGATTTTGAATCGGACAATCATATAGTCTACTGTGCTGGGAATAACATCTTGAAGAGGAATGGTGTTGCGTTCATCGTCAAAAAAAAGTTTCAAGATCTGAAGTACAGCGCTTTCAGTGATAGGATAATATCCATATGCCTACAAGGAAGACCAGTTAATACGACTATTATTCAAATTTATGCACCAACCACTAGGGCCAAAGATGAAGAAATAGAAGATTTTTATCAGCTGCTGCAGTCTGAAATTGATCGAACATGCAATCAAGATGCATTGATAATTACTGGCGATTGGAATACAAAAGTTGGAAACAAAGAAGAAGGATCAGTAGTTGGAAAATATGGCCTTGGTGATAGAAACAATGCCGGAGATCGAATGATAGAATTTTGCAAGACGAACAACTTCTTCATTGCAAATACCTTCTTTCACCAGCATAAACGGTGACTATACTCATGGACCTCACCAGATGGAACACACAGAAGTCAAATTGACTACATCTGTGGAGATGATGGAAAAGCTCAATATCATCAGTCCAGAACAAGGCCAAGGGCCAACTGTGGAACAGATCATCGATTGCTCATATGCACGTTCAAGCTGAAACTGAAGAATATCAGAGCAAGTCCACAAGAGCCAAAATATGACCTTGGGTACATCCCACCTGAATTTAGAGACCATCTGAAGAATAGATTTGACACATTGAACACTAGTGACCGAAGACCAGATGAGCTGTGGAATGACATCAAGGACATCATCCATGAAGAAAGCAAAAGGTCATTGAAAAGACAGGAAAGAAAGAAAAGAGCAAGATGGATGTCAGAGGAGACTCTGAAACATGCTCTTGAACGTTGAGCAGCTAAAGCAAAAGGAAGAACTGATGAAGTAAAAGAATGGAAGATTTCAAAGGGCGTCTCGAGAAGACAAAGTAAAGTATTATAATGACGTATGCAAAGAGCTGGAGATGTAAAACGAAAAGGGAAGAACATGCTCGGTGTTTCTGAGGCTGAAAGAACTGAAGAAAATATTCAAGCCTCGAGTTGCAATAGTGAAGGATTCTATGGGGAAAATATTAAATGACACAGGAAGCATCAAAAGAAGATGGAAGGAATACACAGAGTCACTATACCAAAGAGAATTAGTTGATATTCAGCCATTTCAAGAGGTGGCATATGATCAAGCTGCTCTGAAGGCATTGGCGAAAAACAAGGCTCCAGGAATTGATGGAATATCAATTGAGATGTTTCAACAAACAGATGCAGTGCTGGAGGTGCTTGCTCACTTGTCTATGCCAAGAAATATGGAAGACAGCTTCCTGGCCAGGTGACTGGAAGAGATCCATATTTATGCCTATTCCAAGAAAGGTGATCCAACCAAATGTGGAAATTATAGAACAATATCATTAATATCACATGCAAGCAAAATTTTGCTGAAGTTCATTCAAAAATGGCTGCAGCAGCATATTGACATGGAACGGCCAGGAATTCAGGCAGGTTTCAGAAGAGGACGTGGAACCAGGGATATCATTGCTGATGTCTGATGGATCCTGGCTGAAAGCAGAGAATACCAGAAGGATGTTTATCTGTGTTTTACTGACTATGCAAAGAATTCGACTGTGTGGATCATAACAAATTATGGGTAACATTGTAAAGAATGGGAATTCCAGAACACTTAATTGTGCTCATGAGGAACCTTTACATAGATCAAGAGGCAGTTGTTTGGACAGAACAAGGGGATACTGATTGGTTTAAAGTCAGGAAAGGCATGCATCAGGGTTGTATTCTTTCACTGTACGTATTTAATCTGTATGCTGAGTAAATAATCCAAGAAGCTGGACTATATAATGAAGAATGAGGCATCAGGATTGGAGGAACACTCATTAACAACCTGAGTTATGCAGATGACACAACCTTGCTTGCGGAAAGTGCAGAGGACTTGAAGCACTTACCAATGAAGATCAAAGACCACAGCCTTCAGTATGGATTGCACCTCAACATAAAGAAAACAAAAATCCTCACAACTGGACCAATGAGCAGACTGAAGTTGTGAAGGATTTCATTTTACTTCGATCCACAATCAACACCCATGGAAGCAGCAGTCAAGAAATCAAAAGATGCGTTGCATTGGGTAAATCTGCTGCAAAGGACCCTTTTAAAGTGTTGAAGAGCAAAGGTGGCACCTTGGAGACTAAGGTGCGCCTGACCCAAGCCATGGTATTTTCAATCACATCAGATGCATGTGAAAGCTGGACAGTGAATAAGGAAGACAGAAGAAGAATTGACGCCTTTGAATTGTGGTGTTGGTGAAGAGTATTGAATACACCATGGACTGCCAAAAGAACGAACAAATCTGTCTTGAAAGAAGTACAACCAGAATGCTCTTCAGAAGCAAGGATGGTGAGACTGCTTCTTACATACTTTGGACATGCTGTCAGGAGGGGTCAGTCCCTGGAGAAGGACATCATGCTTGGCAGAGTACAGGGTCAGCGGAAAAGGGGAGGACCCTCAACGAGGTGGAGTGACACAGTGGCTACAACAAGGAGCGCAAGCGTAATAACGATTGTAAGGATGGCTCAGGACCAGGCAGTGTTTCGTTCTGTTGTGCTTAGGGTCACTATGAGTTGGAACCGACTCAGTGGCACCTAACAACAACAACAGCAACAATGTTTTATAGTTTTGTGTTTACAACTCTTTCACCTTCCTAGTTAGATTTATATATAGGTACTTTATTCTTTTAGATGCTCTTATAAATGGCAATGTTTCATGAATTTCCTTTTCTGCTTGCTCATTGCTGATATATAGAAACCTGAGTGATTTTTGTGTGTTGACCTTGTACCCTAGCACCTTGCTGAATTGTTCTAAAAACTTTCTTGTGGATTCTTTGGGTTTTTCTATGTATAGGATCATGGCATCTGTGAAAAGGGACTGTTTTACTTTCTCCTTCCTGATTCAGATTCCCTTTATATTTTAGACTAATTGCTCTAACTAGGCCTTTAGAATGATGTTGAATAGAGTGGCAAGAGTGGGTGAATTCCCTCACTCTGGAGCTGGGTGCAATTAAGATTTGCTTGCAAAATCTGTGCCATTGGTGTTTGAAGTTATTTACTAGTTTAGGGATCCAATTTCCTGAGAAAAATACAATTTTATGAGAAGTCCTGGGCTGAGGCAGTACCAACAAGATGTGCACCATCTTATGTGCTCATGTCGTTCTCTGTGGTTAGTGAAACGGTTACACTAAGGCCATCTTTCCACTCATGTTTTATCTTCAGCCCTACTTCCTTACCAAGTGCTTTGTCCAAGTTTATTTTGGTCTTTCATTTAAGGGGAAGTTCCAACAATCCCCTCGATTTCAGCAGTTCCTTGCCCTGACAATTTCCCTTTGGTTATTTGAGCCTGTTTATTTCAAAGGCCTTCATCTTCAGCAGGAAAAGGTTCTAAGTGAGGATTTCTTATCAGTCCCACGGTCTACTCTCAACCCTTAGTGTTAGAAGATGTTCATATCAATAATGTCCTTTTAAGGCCTAGAAATAAATTCTTAGAAACACTGTGAATTGGCTCCTGGTGATTTCCATCTATCGCACTCCATCTCTCATAGAAATTCCTCAAAGGGTAGGGAATATGGACAGTCCATTTATTTTTAGTGCTGTTGAAGATTTTTTTCTTATGTTCATATTTTTAGGGGCATTTCAGTTCTTAACTGGGAAGGGTGAATTAGATTTCTATATTCACATCACATTGCTTTCAAGAAATCTTTCACCAGCATTTTATTTCTGAAACTTACTCGTAGCTTTCTTGATACTGCTTTCTCATAGTTCTGGTTCTAATTCTAGTTTTGTTCATAAAAAAAAAATTATCAGAAAGTCTTTTTTCTTTGTTTGTTGGTGTCTAAGATTTTGTCAGTGGCCCTCTTTTGAGTATATGTGAGCTCTTTGAACAATCAGATCCTGTTTTCCTGGCTGCAGATACTGTATGAGGCCGATGACCAATAAATCCCCATTTCCATTCTAGAGCTCTCCTGATCTCGTGAACGTGTGTCCAGTTTCCAGATCAATGCATAGCTCCATTCGGATGCTCTGCCATACCTCAAATTTTCTATATCATTCTTTCTCTGTTTCTGTTTCCATCCAAATCCCACTTTCATTTTTTTCCAGCCTCAGTGAATTACAGGCATCTAGTGAGGTCCCAAACCACTTAACTTGACTAAAGTTTTCCTTTTCCATTTCTTTCACACTCAGTATAAACTGGTGCCCAAGACCACCTTTAACCCATGGTGCGAAATCAATATGCTTATTAATCAGCGAATGAACATAAACTGACAGGATGTTGCTAACGTGATGTTTTTTCTCTTACAAAATAACATAACTAGTTAAAGTTTTTGTTTTTAATAACTTCTTATCTCTTAGTACTGTCAGAACAAGGTTCAGTATGTTTTGTCTGTATCACCTAAGCTGAATGACTTCAGATTGAGTGGGAGTGTGTTGTTACAGGGAACAGTGACCTTCAGAGATGTGGCTATTGACTTCACCCAGGAGGAGTGGCAGCAACTGGATCCTGCTCAGAGGAACCTGTACCGAAACGTGATGCTAGAAAACTATAACAACTTAATCACAGTGGGTAAGGGTAGTTTCCTGCAGAACTCAAATTCTGGAAATAAAGTACCTTTTCTTTCCCAATATTTCTGAAATGTGTGGGACACATACATGTTAACTTGGGTTTGGCCTTGGAATGTCTGCTCTCATGAATGTGCATGCTACGGCCTTCAAAGAGAAAGGTCATCCTTGGTTATGTTTTAGGGGACAGCATCCTCAGCAGCCACACTTTTCTCATCCTTCAGAAAGCCTGATTTCCCTTGGGCCAGCCTCAATTCTTTGTTTCCAGTATTTATGCCCAAATCTTATGTCGCTTCCCTTTGACAGGGTGTCCATTCACCAAACCCGATGTGATTTTCAAGTTGGAGCAGGAAGAAGAACCGTGGGTAGTGGAGAAAGAAGTGTTAAGGAGACACTGTCCAGGTCAGTGAGAGAGAACCAGACAGGTGAGGAGGGGCCAGGGCCCTTTAATGGTTAATCAGTGAGTGACTGATCCTCTAAAATGTCCTTCAAAGATATTTTTCTAAAGACCATATGTTTTTGTAGTGACAGTTGTGCATTTTTTAGAAACCTAAGATGTCATTTCTAGATAACCATTCTTAACTTCTTTCCTCAGAACTTAGAGGACTGGTTGGCCATCTTACCTGTATGCTAGGTACAAGCTTTTCCTTATTCATTTCTAGACCTACTTTGATAGTCATTCTTACAATTATTAGCATCTTTAGTCTCTGTCCACCATTTTACGTAGGATCCTTTGATTGTGCCGTCATACATTCACGAATTTGTAGTTGTTCAGATAAACCCATTGATGTTTGTAGTCCTTTGCTTTGTACTTCCTCTTCTCCCATTTCAAATGTCTTAGCATTGTACTTTATACCCACAGCCACGTGTCTCACTGCATTTTTAGTGTTTGCTCTCATACTTCAGTAATGGCCGCCCTCCTTTTACTTCAAGGAAAGTTTGAAAGTCAGCACATGTGTATATATACATATGTGTGTGTACATATGTGTGTGTGATGTGAATATAATGTATGTGTAGACACACATATATTTATGCATACATACACACATATACATACATGTATTTAGTAGATTTAGAATTGGAATTGCTAGGCCAAAGGATATGTGTATTTTCAGCTTGATAGATATTGTGAAGTCTTTTTTGCCCTCCAAGGAGATTTCAACAATTTATATTTCTAACAAAAATTTCTACCAATATATTCTATTAGCATTTTAAAAAAATCTTTGCTAATCTGGTAGGGGAAAAATGCTGACTTACTGCAGTTTGAGCTTTTATTTCCTTTATTATGAGTAAAAGTGAGCATCTTTTCATGTGTTTAAAATCTATATTTTTTATAAACAGTTTGTATCCTTTTTATGTTGAATTCTTTATTTATTCACAGTCTTAATATACTAAGGTGCCAGATAAAGCGCTTACCCATCACATGTTTTTCCAGTTTTTTTTTTTTTTTTCAATTGATTATTCCTCTTGGAAGTATTTTTTGTCACCTTGCCTTTTTTTAATGTTCATGTAGTTAAAGTAGCAATCTCTTCTTACCTATGATTGTCATATGATTTTTTCTGTTTTATGTGTATGGGCGAATTATGTTTACATATTTCTTAATAATGACACAGTTTCATGTTTCTCCTCTTGCATGGCAACCCCTGTTAGAATTTTTCTTTGGGACATTTTAAACAGTTTTATTGAAGCCACTTTAATAGGTTAACTTGTGGATAATTGTCACCTTTATGTTGTTAAATCTTCTTTTCTAAGAATGTGATACACTTTTCCATTTGTTCAGATCTGTGTGTGTCTGAGCATTTTAAAGTTTTCTTATAGCTTTTGGACTTTTTTAATTAAATTTATTCCTAGATTCATATTTTTGTTACCATTGTAAATGCAGTCTTCCATTATAGTTCCTAAATTGTTTTTGTTTGTATATATATGAACACTATCAAAGCTGTATATTAACTTGTATGTAATGAATTTACTGAATTTATTGCCCTTTACAATAATTTTTCAGGTGACAATTTTACAGGTAAATAATTTTATTGTTAACAATGTTAATTTTACCTTTACTTGACAAATTTTTATACCTCTGATTTCTTCCTCTTATTTAATTGCACTATTCAGTACAGCAATATTGTTGACATGCTTCATCTTTTTTCATATTCCTGACTTTTATGTGAATGATTTTGTGTTTTCCCCATTAAGCACGATGCAGATAATTGAGTTGTACTATACTTTTTCTCCAGTTAAATCAATGTCTGTCTATTCCTATTTTATGAATGGTTTTATGTAAAATAGATACTGAGTTTTATCAAATACCTTTTCAAGACCTATGGAAATGATCACTTGAGTTTTCACTATTTTTTTTTATATTTATTGTAGTATTTTTGAAATTTTCTTGATATTTTATTGGAAAAATTCATGTGATATTTATTTGCAGTCTGTTTTAGGAGAAGTATGGTAATTGATGAGCGTCAGAAACCTTACAGATTTTCTAATACTGAGCCATATTTATAGTCTTGAAAAAAATCTAAGTTATATTTTATATTTGATGTGCTTCTAGATCATTTTTATATTTTATACAAAAAATTTTGCAGTGGTATTTATAAATGAAATTTGTTTACTTTTTTGGTGTGTCTTTGTCAGGTTTCGGTATTAATATTGTGCATGTTTTACATGAAGAAAATCAAGGATAATCCTCCTTTTTTCTTTTGGAGCATTTTCCACGGCATTGTAGTTGTCCCTTAAAGCGTTTTTAGAATCCCCATGTGAATCTCTGTGGGCCTGGTGATATTCTTTTTATTTTGTTTAGGGCTTCTTTTTTTTTTTCAGATTTATTTCTTTCATGGAAATTGATCTACATAGTTTTTTTTTAATATCTTCTAGAGTCAATTTTGGTAATTTACATTTTCCAGAAAATTATTCATGTTAAGCAGTTTATAAAAATGTATTTCAGTACAGTCTTGCAAAATGGTCTCTTATGATTCTTTTAATTTCCTGTTTTTTTTTCCTCTATCATTATTTCTTCTTATTTTATTTGTGCATTTTGTATTCTCCTTGTTACTTACCTACCAGTTTATGTCTTCTTTTGGATTCTGTTTAAAAACAAAACATTCATAAACATCTGCTTCTGCTCATATCTCATTTGTTTAATAATGAGAGAGTAGGCCTCAGATGTAAAGAGCCCTGGTAGTGCAAAGCTTAAGCACTCGGCTGATAACTGAAGTTTGTGGTTAGACCCCACCAGTGGCTCTGTGGTTGAAAAGACCTGGTGATCTGCTCCAATAAAGATTAAAGCCTAGGAAACTCTACGGGGCAGTTCTACTATAGGGTCGTTATGATGTGGAATCGACGCGATGGCACACAGCAACAACTGAAACCCAAAACTCATTGCCACATCTTCTGCGGAGGGGCTGGTGGGCTCGAGACACTGACCTTTTGGTTAGGAGCCAAGCGCTTAACCACTGCGCCACCAGGGTGCCTTATAACAACAGCAAGCCTAAAACCAAATATAAATCCCAGTAGCAGTGTTATTTTTGAAATTTTCTTGATATTATATTGGAACAATTCACAAGTGATATTTATTTGCAATCTATTTTAGGAGAAGTATGGGGAATTGATGAGCATCAGAAAAACCAGGACATAATTTTGAGGCAAGTTGAAGATAACAGTGACAAGAAAGCAGTGACAGAGAAAAAAGTCCATGAATGCCATAAGAAATTTTCAATTACATTTCCTCTGAATTCAGACTTTGTTCCCTCCAGACACAGCCTCTATGAATATGACTTATTTGGAAAGTGTCCAGAACATAATTTAAACTGTCATAATAATGAGAGAAACTATATAACAAAAGCACATTCTGAATATAATGATCCTGTAAAATCATTTTGCAATAGCTCATCCCACCTCGTAGTAACCCCTTTTAAGTGTAATCATTGTGGAAAAGGCTTCAGTCAGACGCTGGACCTCATCAGACACCTGAGAATTCATACTGGAGATAAACCCTATGAATGTAATAAATGTAGAAAAGCCTTCAGCAACAAGGAAAAACTCATTAAACATGATAAAATTCACAGTAGGGAGCAGTGTTATGAATGTAGTGAGTGCAGGAAAGCTTTTATTAAAATGTCAAACCTCATTAGACATCAGAGAATTCATACTGGAGAAAAACCTTATGTATGTAAGCAATGTGGGAAATCCTTCAGCCAGAAATCAAATCTCATTGATCATGAAAAAATTCATACCGGAGAGAAACCTTATGAATGTAATGAGTGTGGAAAATCATTCAGCCAGAAGCAAAGCCTCTTTGCACACCAGAAAGTTCATACAGGAGAGAAACCTTATGCTTGTAATGAATGTGGTAAAGCTTTCCCTCGAATTGCATCCCTTGCTCTTCATATGAGAAGTCATACAGGAGAAAAACCTTATAAATGTGATAAATGTGGAAAAGCCTTCTCTCAGTTTTCTATGCTTATTATACATGTGAGAATTCACACAGGTGAGAAGCCCTATGAATGTAATGAGTGTGGAAAAGCCTTCTCTCAAAGCTCCGCCCTTACTGTACATATGAGAAGTCATACTGGTGAGAAACCCTACGAATGTAAGGAATGTAGAAAAGCCTTCAGCCACAAGAAAAACTTTATTACACACCAGAAAATTCATACTAGAGAGAAACCTTATGAATGTAATGAATGTGGGAAAGCTTTCATTCAAATGTCAAATCTTGTTAGACACCACAGAATTCATACTGGAGAAAAACCCTATATATGTAAGGAATGTGGCAAAGCCTTTAGCCAGAAATCAAATCTCATTGCTCATGAGAAAATCCATTCTGGAGAAAAACCCTATGGATGTAATGAATGTGGCAAAGCTTTCAGCCAAAAGCAAAACTTTATTACACATCAGAAAGTTCACACCGGAGAGAAACCTTATGATTGTAATAAATGTGGGAAAGCCTTCTCTCAGATTGCATCCCTTACTCTTCATCTGAGAAGTCACACAGGGGAAAAGCCTTATGAATGTGATAAATGTGGGAAAGCCTTCTCCCAGTGCTCACTGCTTAACTTACATATGAGAAGTCATACAGGTGAGAAGCCCTATGTATGTAATGAATGTGGAAAAGCCTTCTCTCAAAGAACTTCTCTTATTGTGCACATGAGAGGTCATACAGGTGAGAAACCCTATGAATGTAACAAATGTGGAAAAGCCTTCTCCCAAAGCTCATCCCTTACTATACATATACGAGGTCATACAGGTGAGAAACCCTTTGACTGTAGTAAATGTGGAAAAGCCTTCTCTCAAATCTCATCTCTGACTCTACATATGAGAAAACATACAGGTGAGAAGCCTTATCATTGTAATGAATGTGGCAAGGCTTTCAGCCAAAAGTCACACCTTGTTAGACACCAGAGAATTCATATTCATTAGCAACCCTATGGAGCCCTGGTGGAGCAGTGGTTAAGAGCTCAGCTCCTAGCCAAAAGGTTGGCAGTTCGAATCCAGGAGCCATGCCTTGGAAGCCCTGTGGGGCAATTCTGACCTATCCTGTAGGGTTGCTATGAATTGGAATCAACTCAGTGGCAATGGGTTTGAGTTTGTTTGTTTAGCAACCCTATGAATATTGTAAATGTGGAAAAGCTTTCAGAATGAATTAACACCTCATTGTACATTGCATAATTGGTTCTACAATATAAAACTATGAATGTAGGAAAGCCTTATGAAAAAGTCACAAATTTATAAAACAATTCATACCATGCAGACAAATTGTTACTATAATGAAAAAGCTGGTCATCAAAAACCTGCAGTAGACATGTTACATATTGATAATATTTAATCAGCATTCTCATTTAAATGTCAGACAAAATATCTGCTGTTGGGACTACTTCTCAACATAATACTTGAGCTCCTAGTCAGTGTATTAAGCAAGAAAAGGAAGATTGGAAAAAAGAACTGTGAAAGTAGCCTTTATATGAGGAAGAGTTAGAGAATGTGTTGATATGAAAGATGTAAGAGTAAATACAACAATGAATTACAATTATATATAAAGTTATAAAACATGTTGAAGGGCACACACACACACACACACACACAAAAACACCCCACTGGAAAAGAGAAAAATTACTTTATGTCTGAAAAGACATTGTAAAAAAAAAATTTATTTTAAGGAACCTCACAAGCTGATTAGGGGGAGATGGGGGATCAAAAACAGCTGCAACCAATTGGAAAAAGCAAACAGAGAAGAGATGCCCTAGCAGGTATTATCACAGACCTTAAAGCTGGATCATTTCATCAGTGTGTTTCTGATGAATTAAATACTGATCAGTGGAAGCAAATTAGGGATTCATACACAAATCCAAGGAGATACAGGAATTTTGTGTATAACATCAAAACCATTAGGGGAGAGGATGGTCTATCCAATAAATGGAAAATTCATATGAGCTCTCTACCTTATATATAAAAATAAAACACAAACAGATGGAAGACCAGAATATAAAAAGCAAAATTCTAATACTATGGTGAAAATAGAATGCACCTGTTACCGTAAAGTAAGAGGATTTCTTTAAAAACACATAAACATGGAAAAATTCTATTTTTGTGTGTGGGCCATGGAGGCATATGCACAAAGAGCTACATATCACTGTGTTTACTGGAGTGTGGTTTGTATTTGCCCTGAATTGGATATAATGTAAATTTCTCTTAATAGAGGAATAGATCAATATTATGTGATTATTCCTATGATAGAATACTAGACAGTATTTAGATATAAGGTTCAAAATTCACATTCATGAATGGATGGATCACAGTATATAATACTCAGATTAAAAAAAGCAAAATTCACAATAAAACATGGTATAAGTGCACAGAACAGGACTGTGTATGGGTCATGACTGTGTGTATGACATTGGTTGCCTTTTGGGAAGTGGGAAAGATTTGGAGGGAGTTGATATATTTACCTGTAATATTTCTTTATAAAAGAAAGAAAGCAAATAGTACAGTAATCACACCTATGATTGCCAAAATTATGGGGGGTTTTGGGGTATTCTTTCTTGCCTTTCTGTATTTTCCTAATTTCCCTAAAATTTTGGTGGAGGTAACCTGGGCCAATGAGAATAACTTTATAATGGATTCTTATTCTTGATCAGATATTAACGTTTATAGAAAATTCTCTTTAATACACAAACCAAGCCTGATTTAAGGGAATAGTTTGGTTACCCTCTCCTCATCGTTAGTTGGGATAATGAAATCAACAATATGTAGCATTTGTTTAAGGCCAATTTTTGTATATTTAAATAATTTTGTCTTAAACACAAGTTCTTTTCCACTGAAAGCAGTGAAGAAACAACAAAATTATTAAATTGTTGAAATAATCGACTGTCCATTTGGAAAGAACAATCTACCTCCAGCATTTTGTGTTTGTTTCAGATTGAGGGGAAAAAAGGCTCTTACATACTATAAAATTTGATTAACATTTTCATTTATCAAGCCAAGAATAGTTCCCAGCATCAGAGCAAGAGCACTTTCAATAACTCTCAGTACAGCTTTCTTTGATTCTTTTGCTCCTTAAATGGGGATTTAGATGCTGGTGATTTTATTTGTGCCAGATACGTGTGAAACGCTCACTTCTTGTACGACAGATCTTACATTCAGGGCTTCCAAATGTTTATGGTGACTCAGATTTTCTTTTCTATGAATAGCCCATTCATATATTTTGTCTTTTTTTTTTTTTTTTTCCTATTGGGACTTAAAAAATATTTATTTAGAAATACAGACTCATTGGAAGCTTCAGAAATAGTATGGAAATACACCCAATTTCCTCCAGTGGTACATAACTATAGTACAGTATCAAATGTGACATTTGCACAATCCCCAGACTTTAGATTTCACCAATTTTACATGCACTTGTGTGTGTGTACAGTTCTGTACAATTTTATCTTGTGTAGATTTGTGTAACTATCACCACAATCAAGATACAGAACTGTTTGATCACCACAAAGTTCCCTTGTGCTATCCCTTTATAGTGGCTCCCATCCTCCTTTCCTCCCCTCACAGCCACTGATCTGGTCTTCATCTCTATAATTTTGTCATATCAAAAATGCCATATAAATGGAATTAATACAGCATGTAACCTTTTGAAACTGGCTTTTTTCATTCACTGTAATCCCCTTGGGACCCATCATACTTATTGCATGTATCAGTAATTTATTATTTTTATTTATGAGCAGTTTTACGTGTTACAGATGTACCACAGTTGCTTTAACCATTCACCCACTGAAGGACATTTGGGTTGTTTCTGATTTTTGCATGTTCCAAATAAAGCTTCTGTGAGCATTCCTCTGCCATTTTGTCATTTGTTTTCTATGTTGCCTCTGTTTTTTTGTTCCCGTTTTTTTCACTTCTCATGCCTTCCTGTGGGTTACATGAGCATTTTTTAGAATTTTGATTTTTCTATGTTTTCGTTGTTAGGTGGTGTTGGGTCGCTTCTGACTCATAGCAACCGTATGTGCAGCAGAACAAAACACTGCCCAGTCCTGCACCATTCTCACAATCACTGTTAGGCTGGAGCCCAAAGTTGCAGCCACTTTGTCAATCCATCTGGTTGAGGGTCTTGCTCTTTTTCACTGACCATCTACCAAGCATGATGTCTTTCTCCAGGGACTGATCCCTCCTGATAACATGTCCAAAGAATGTGAGTTAAAGTCTTGCCATGCTTGCTTCTAACGAGCATTCTGGCTGTACTTGTTCGATCTTCTGGCAGCCCATAGTACATTCAATATTCTTTGCCAACGCTATAATTCAAAGGCATTGATTCTTCTTTGGTTTTCCTTATTCATTGTCCAGCTTTCAAATCCACATGAGGCGATTGAAAACACCATGGCTTGGGTCAGGCATACCATAGTCCTTAAAGTGGCATATTTGCATTTTAACACTTTTGCAGCAGATTTGCCCAATGCAGTGCGTCATTTGATTTCTTGAGTGGTGCTTCCATGGGTATTGACTGTGGGTCCAAATAAAATGAAATCCTTGACAACTTCAGTTTTTTTCTCCATTTTATCATGACATTGCTTATTTGTCCAGTTGTGAGGATTTTTGCTTTATGTTGAGGTGTAATCCATATTGAAGGCTATAGTCTGTTCATCATCAGTAAGTACTTCAAGTCTTCTTCACTTTCAGCAAGCAAGGCTGTGTCATCTGCGTAATGCAGGTTGTTAACGAGTCTTCCTCCAATCCTGATGCCCCATTCCTCATATATTCCAGCTTCTCAGATTATTAGCTCAGCATAAAGATTGAATAAGTACAGTGAAAGGATTAAAACCCTGACGGGCACCTTTCTTAACTTTAACCACACAGTATCCCCTTCGTCTGTTAGAACGACTGCCTCTTGGTCTAGCTACAGGTTCCTCATGAGCACAATTAAGTGTTCGGGAATTCCCATTCTTCACAATGTTATCCATAATTTGTTAGGATCCACACAGTCAAATGCCTTTGCATAATCAATAAAACACAGTAAACATCTTTCTGGTACTCTGATTGCAGCCAAGATCCAACTGACATCAGCAATGATATCCCTTGTTCCACATCCTCTTCTGAATCTGGCTTGAATTTCTGGCAGTTCCCTGTTCATGTACTGCTGTAACCACTTTTGAATGATCTTCAGCAACATTTTACTTGTGTAATATTAATGATATTGTTTGATAATTTCTGCATTCTGTTGAATCACCTTTCTTCGGAATGGGTACAGATATGGATCTCTTCCAGTCAGTTGGCCAGGTAGCTGTCTTCCAAATTTCTTAGCATCATAGCACTTGCAGTGCTGTATCCATTTGCTGAAGCATCTCAATTGGCATTGTGTCAACTCCTGGAGCCTTATTTTTCACCAAAGCTTTGGTGCAGCTTGGACCTCCTTCTTCAGTACCATCGGTTCTTGATCATATACTGTCTCTTGAAACGGCTGGCAACTAGTTCTTTTTGGTACAGTGACTGTGTGTGTTGCTTCCATCTTCTTTTGATGCTTCGTGTCGTTTAGTATTTTCCCCCTGTTGTTGGTCGGTGCCGTCGAGTTGGTTCTGACTCATAGCGACCTTATGCACAACAGAACGAAACAATGCCTGGTCCTTCGCCATCCTCACAGTGTTGCTGTGCTTGAGCCCATTGTTGCAGCCACCATGTATTTTGAGTGTCTTCCAACCTCAGGGGCTAGAATCCCACTAGAACCCTTCAATATTGCAACTAGAGGCTTGAATTTTTCTTCAGTTCTTTCAGCTTGAGAAATTCCGAGCGTGTACTTCCCTTTTTGTTTTCTAACCCCAGGTCTTTGCACATTTCATTATACTTTATTTTGTCTTCTTGAGCAGCCTTTGAAATCTTCAGTTCCTTTACTTCAATTCTTCTTTTCACTTCAGCTACTATTTGTTCAAGAGCAACTTTCAGAGTGTCTTCTGACATCCATTTTGGTCTTTTCTTTCCTATTTTTAAGGACCTCTTGCTTTCTTCAAGTATGATGTCCTTGATGTCATTCCACAACTCGTCTGGTCTTCTGTCATTAAGTTCAATGTGTCAAATCTGTTCTTGAGATTGTCCCTAAATTCAGGTGAGATATACTCAAGGTCTTACTTTGGCACTCACGGACTTGATCTAATTTTCTTCAGTTACAGCTTGAACTTGCATATGAGTAACTGATGGTCTGTTCTGCAGTCAGCCCTTGGGCTTCTTCTGACTGCTGATAGAGCTTTTCCATCATCTCTTCCCACAGATCTAGTCTATCTGATTCATGTGTATTCCATCTGGCAAAGTGCACATGTATAGTCTCCATGTATGTTGTTGAAAAAAGGTATTTGTAATGAAGAAGTGGTTGGTCTTGCGAAATTCTTTCATTTGATCTCTGGCATCGTTTCACCAAGGCCATATTTTCCAACTACCGATCCTTCTTTTTTGTTTCCGACTTTCACATTTCAATCACCAGTAATTATTAATGCATCCTGATTGCATGTTTAATCAATTTCAGACTGCAGAAGTTGGTAAAAGTCTTCAATTTCTTCATCTCTGGCCTTAGTGCTTGGTGCATAAATTTGAATAACTGTCATATTACCTGGTCTTCCTTGTAGACGTAT
Source organism: Elephas maximus indicus (assembly GCF_024166365.1). Lineage (NCBI taxonomy): Eukaryota > Metazoa > Chordata > Mammalia > Proboscidea > Elephantidae > Elephas > Elephas maximus. The sequence goes on along the minus strand of NC_064829.1, from coordinate 116,076,965 downwards.
GGATATTATCCTATCACTGACAGTGTTGTACTTCAGAATAGATCTTGAAATGTTCTTTTGAACAATGAATGCAACGTCATTCTGCTTCAATCTGTCATTCCCAGCATAACAGATCATATGATTGTCTGATTCAAAATGACCACTAACAGTCCGTTTCAGCTCACCAATGCCTAGGCTATCGATGTTAGTGTGTTCCATTTCATGTTTGATGATTTGCAATTTTTCTAGACTCATACTTCATACATTCCACGTTCTGATTATTAATGGATGTTTGCAGCTGTTTCATCTCATTTCGAGTCGTGCTACATCAGCAGATTGAGGTCCCAAAAGTCTTCATCCATGTCATTATGGTCGACTCTACTTTGAGGAGGCAGCTCTTCCCCAGTCTTCTGTGTGTCTTCCAACCTGAGATGCTAATCATCCAGCAGATGGTATTCTGCTATTCGTAAGGTTTTCACTGGCTAATTTTTTTTCAGAAGTAGACCTCCGGCTCCTTCTTCCTGGCCTGTCTCAGTCTAGAAGCTCAGCTGAAACCTGTCCTCCATGGGTGACCCTCTGGTATCTGAATACCGGTGGCACAGCTTCCAGCATTACAGCGACACGCAAGCCCCACAGTATGACAAACTGACAGACACGTGGGGGTGATTTATCTATAAAGTTTTTAAATATATCTCTTTGTATAGATTTTTCAGTAGTTGCTCTTGGTATTATAAATACTTATGCAGTTTACTTTTTTCAACGTTTAAGTTGAAACTTTACCTCTGTTTAGGTCCATTTACAGTGTGATTGTCTTAATGCATTAAGAACCACAAGATAGTGCTGAATTTTTTGCTTCAGCTGTCTAACATAATTTAAGAAACTGAACAAGAGAATGATAGTCTAAAATGTACCCATATTTTTACTCTTTGTGTTGTTCTCTCCTTATTCCTAATGTTCCAAGTTTCATTTACTGTTTCTTTTCTGTTGGAAGGACTTCCTTTAGGCATTCTTTGAGGATAGATGTCATTGCAACAAGTTACACACACACACACACACACACACACTGCTTGGTGTAGAATTCTGGGTTGGCAGTTCTTTCCGTACTTGAGAAATGTATCCCTTCCTTCTGCCCTCCGTGGTTTCTGGTGAGAAGCTTTTGAATTCAAAATTACCTGAGTTGTTGTTCTATTGGTAACACATTGTTTCTCTCTAGCTTAAGATTTTTTCTTTTGTTTTCTGAAGTTCAAATATGATGTGTCTTGGCGTGAATTTGGGTTTATCTTTTTGGGGATTTGTTCATCTTCTTGAATCTGTAGATTTATGTCTTGCCAAGTTTGAGCAGTTTTCAGCCATTATTTCTCTGAATACTTTTTCAGATACTCCTTTCCTTTCCTTGTGGGACTTCAGTGATATCAGTGTTAGATTTCTGAGGATCTATTTTGGTCCATTTTCTCTCTGTTGTTCATATTGGGCAATTTCTCTTGTTCTGTCTTCAGTTCCCTAATTTTTCCCTCTGTCCATTTTGCCCTTGAGCACATCCATTGTCTTGTATTTTGGTTATTTTTCAGTTTTAAAAATTCCATTTTCTTTATATCTTCTGTTTCCTTGCCGAGACTTTTTTCATTTTTTTTCAAGTGTGTTAATGATTGTTCACTGAAACATATTTATGATGGTTGTTTTAAAATTCTTGTCAGATAATTCCAGCATCTGTGTCATCTTTGGGTTTGTGTCTCTTCATTGTCTTTTCTCATCCAGTTTGAGATTTTCCTGGTTCTTGATAATGATGAGTGATTTTTTTTTATTCTATCCTGGATACTTTGGGTGTTATTTTGTGAGGCTCTAGATCCTATTTTGGAAACCCTGGTGATGTAGTGGTTAAGTGCTAAGGCAGATAACCAAAAGGTCAGCAGTTTGAATCCACCAGCACTCCTTGGAAACTCTATGGGCCAATTCTGCCCTGTCCTATATGGTTGCTATGAGTTGGAATCAACTCGATGGCAGCGGGTTTGGTTTTTCTTAAGTTTAGATCCTATTTTACTTTTCTTTTTGCAAGCATTCACCCTGTTTAGATGTAACACAAAGATCCACGTGGAGTGGATTTTCAACTTCCTGCTGGGCCTCACTCACTTCACTCACACAGGAGCAGAGCACTGACACCCCCCCCCCCTTGTTTCCAGTTGGTGGGAGAGGAAGTTCAACTCTATTCAGCCCTGTTGACATGGGAATGGGTGATGAGGAGAAAAAGCAGATGGCTAATGCCACTTTGTTTCTGCTGGGTTGGGGTGGAAGTTCAGTTCCCCACTGGTCCCTGCTAAGACAGGAGAGGACAGGGAGCTGATTGGGAGGAAGCACTGCCTCAAACTACCTAGTTCCACCTCATTGCTGCTAAGTAGGGGTGGAAGTTCAACCCAACTGACACCACCCTGGAGGAGGAAACAGAAAGCTGACTCACTTTGCCTCACTGACACTGAGTGTGGCCCTATTGGATAAATTTTTTCTTACTGATGGTTTATAATACATTTTGGACACAAATCCTGTATCAGTTATGTGCATTCCAAAATATTGCTCTTTATGCCGAGTTTAAATTTTTTGCTTTATTTTTGTGTTTGGATGCACACAGTTTTTAAGTTTAATGTGAAAGTTACGTAGTCTATGGTAATTTTGAATTATTTTTTCTTACATAAGGATTAGTTTGAAGTTTTTGTTTTTTTGCCTGTGGATGTCTAATTGTTTTAGCACTATTTGTTGAAAAAATTTCTCCATTAACTTTGCACCTTTTTAAAAAATCACTTGGCCTTCTTGTGTGGGTGTATTTCTGAGCTTTCTATTGTGTTCCATTGATGTGTGTGTCTGTCCCTGCACCATTGCTACACAGTTTTCATTACTATAGCTATGTGGTGAATCCTCCCACTTTATTCTTCTTTTTCAAAATTGTTTTAACTACTCTAGTTCCTTCACTTTTCCATATAAATTTTGGATCAGATTGTCTATATTTTTCCAAAGTCCTGCTTAGATTTTGAGAGGAATTATATTAAACCTTTGTATCATTTGGAGGCCACCAGCCATCAATTTGTCACTCTGTGGTGACTTCTGTGTTGCTGTGATGCTGGAAGCTATGGCACCAGTACTTCAAAAATCAGCAGAGTCACCAATGCTGGACAGGTTTCAGTGGAGCTTCCAGAGTAAGCAGCCTACAAAGAAAGGCCTGACAACCTACTTCTGAAAATTAACCAAGGAAAACTTTATGGATCACAACAGAACCTTGTCCACCTCAGATCATCCAGATGGATGAATTGCTGAAGGAGAACATCATGTATGGTGAAATGGAGGGCCAGTGAGAGTGTGGGAGACTTTCAGTGAGCTAGACTGACACAACAGCCAAAATGATGGATTTGAATATGCCTGCCTTTGTGAAGATGACACAGGACCAGGTGGTGTTTTGTTCTGTTGTATATAAGGTCATCACGAGTCAGAGTCAACTCAGTGGCAGTTATTTATATCACTTTGAAGAGAATTAAAATGTTTATGATGTTGAGTGTTCCAATCCATGAACATGGTATATCTATCCATTTATTTAGGTCTTCATGCTTTATTTCAACAGTGTTCTTTTCAGCATACAGATTCTGTACATGTATTGTTTGATTTTAAACCTATTTCATTTGGGAGTGGAAGAAGTGGTATTCTTTGTAGAGACCTTGGGATTTTCTATGTAGAAAATCATGTTGTTTTTAGGTGTTGTGTCAGTTCTGACTCATAGGAACCCTGTGTACAACAGAATGAAACAATGCCCAGTCGTGCACCACCTTCACAGTCATTGCTATGTTTGAGCCCATTGTTGCAGCCACTGTGTCAATCCATTTCATCGACAGTCTTCTTCTTTCTCACTGACTCTCTACCTTAACAAGCATGACGCCATTCTCTAGGAATTGGTCCCTCCTGATAACATGTCCAAAGTATGTCAGACAAAAGTCTCACCACCCTCGCTTCCAAGGACCACTCTGTCTGTACTTCTTCCAAGACAGACTTGTTCATTCTTCTGGCAGTCCACGGTATATTCAATATTCTCCACCAACACCATAATTTTAAAGGCATCAATTCTTTTTCGGTCTCCCTTATTGTCCAGTTTTCACATGCATATGAGGCAATTGAAAACACCATGGCTTGGTTCAAGCACACCTTAGTCCTTAAAGTGACAGCTTTGCTTTTTATCCCTTTAAAAAGGCCTTTTGTAGTAGATTTGCCCAATGCAATCCATCCTTTGATTTCTTGACTGCTGCTTTCATGGGTGTTGATTATGGATCCAAGTAAAATGAAATCCTCGACAACTTCAATATTTTACTCTGTTTATCATGATGTTGCTTATTGGTCTAGTTGTGAGGATTTTTGTTTATGTTGAAGTGTAATCCATACTGAAGGCTGTGGTCTTTCATCTTCATTAGTAAGTGCTTCAAGTCCTCTTCTCTTTCAGCAAGCAAGGTTGTGTCATCTGCATATCACAGGATGTTAGTGAGTCAATCCTCCAATCCTAGTGCAGTGTTCTTCATATAGTCCAGCTTCTTGGATTACTGTCGCCATAGGCTACACTTAGCAAATCAATAAAGGAACTGTATAGCTCAAAGGAGTCATTAGAATTGTGGGGACCCAAAGGAACTAGTTTTTTTCTACATGTAACTCTTCCCAGTTTGGAGAATTCTTTCTGACAGGGAAGCACAGCATAGAACACATCAATTCCTACTACAAATTCAGGTGTAGAAGCAACAATAGTACACCGAACTGGCCCACAGGGCCCCCCTTACAAGGTCTTGTTTGCTTCTCTTCCCTTTCCAAAACCTACTAGCTGAATCCAGGAGTTCACTATTCCCCTGGCACCAGGTAAGGTGGTTACTTCAGTGACTGTATCCATCAGAGCCATGATATTTTGGGTCTCTTCCTGACACTTTGCAGTGTTAGCAGACCTGTAGATTGAGAGACATTCAGGCTGAACTCATAGTAACAAGTTAATCTGATCTGTCTCTGAAGGAAGGAGGAGAGGGGGCAAAACTGGCTGTTCTAAAAATGAATGCTTTTGTGCAAGCTACCCTTGAAAGATAAGTGGAAACATTTTCACAAGATGCTTGTGCAGGCTGGTTACAGGATACCTGTAGACTAAACGATATGATACTGTGGGGGCTTGTGTGTTGCTGTGATGCTGGAAGCTATGTCACGGTATTAAAATACCAGCAGGGTCACCCATGGAGGACAGGTTTCAGCTGAGCTTCCAGACTAAGACAGACTAGGAAGAAGGACCCGGTGGTCTACTTCTGAAAAGAATTAGCCAGTGAAAACCTTATGAATAGCAGCAGAACACTGATACAGAAGATGAGCCCCTCAGGTTGGAAGGCACGCAAAAGACAACTGAGGAAGAGCTGCCTCCTCAAAATAGAGTCAACCTTAATGACGTGGATGGAGTCAAGCTTCCGGGGCCTTCATTTCCTGATGTGGCACAACTCAAAATGAGAAGAAACAGCTGTAAAACATCTATTAATAATCAGAACATGGAATGTACAAAGTATGTATCTAGGAAAATTGGAAATTGTCAAAAATGAAATGGAATGCATGAACATCTATATCCTAGGCATTAGTGAGCTGAAATGGACTGGTATTGGCCATTTTGAATCGGACAATCGTGGTCTACTATGCTGGGAATGACCACTTGAAGAGGCATGCATTGCATTCATCATCCAAAAGAACATTGCAAGATCTATCCTGAAGTACAACATGGTCAGTGATAGGATAATATCCATATGCATATAAGGAAGACCAGTCGATACAACTGTTATTCAAAGTTACCCACCAAACACTAAGTCCAAAGATGAAGAAATTGAAGATTTTTACCAACATCTGCAGTCTGAAATTGATCAAACCTGCAATCAGGATGCACTAATAAATTACTGGTGATTGGAATGCGAAAGTTGGAAACAAAGACAGAGGACTTGTAGTTGGAAAATATGGCCTTGGTGATAGAAATGATCCCAGAGATCACATGACAGAATTTTGCAAGACCAATGACGTCTTCCTTCCAAATACCTTTTTTCAACAACATAAAACAGTGACTATAAACATGGAACTTGCCAGATGGAATAGACAGGAATCAAATAGACTACATCTGTGGAGACAATGGAAAAGCTCAATATCATCAGTCAGAAAAAGGCCAAGGGCTTACTACAGAACAGATTATCAGTTACTCATATCCAAGTTGAATTTGAAGAAAATTAGAACAAGTCCATGAGAGTCAAAGTACAAACTTGAGTATATCCCACCTAATTTAGAGACCATCTCAAGAATAGATTTAATGTATTGAATGCTAATGACAGAAGACCAGACGAGTTGTGGAATGACATCAAGGACATCATACATGAAGAAAGCATGAGGCCCTTAAAAAGGCAGGGAGAAAGAAAAGACCTAAGTGGATGTCAGAAGAGACTCTGAAACTTGCTCTTGAACATCAAGTAGCTAAAGCAAAAGGAAAAAATGAAGTAAAAGAGCTGAACAGAAGACTTCAAAGGGCCATTCAAGAAGATAAAGTATTATGATGACATGCTCAAAGAGCTGGAGATAGAAAACCAAAAGGGAAGAATGCACTTAGCATTTTTCAAGCTGAAAGAGCCGAAGAAAAAATTCAAGTTTCGAGTCGCAATACTGAAGGGTTCTATGGGGAAAATATTTAACGACACAGAAAGCATCAAATGGTGATGGAAGGAATACACAAAGTCACTAAACCAAAAAGAATTGGCTGACGTTCTGCCATTTCAGGAGGTACTATATGATCAGAAACCGATGGTACTGAAGGAAGTAGTCCAAGCTGCACTGAAGGCACTGGTGAAAAAGAAGGAGCCGGGAATTGACAGAATACCAATGAGATGTTTCAACAAACGGATGCAGCACCGGAAGTGCTCACCTGTCTACGCCAAGAAGTTTGGAAAACAGCTACCTGGCCAGCCGACTGAAAGAGATCCAATATTTATGCATATTCCCAAGAAAGGTGATCAACCGAATGTGGAAATTATCAAACAATATCATTAATATCAGATGCAAGCAAAATTTTGCTGAAGGTCATCCAAAAGCGGCAGCAGCAGTATATTGACAGGGAACTGCCAGAAAGTCAAGCCACCTTTAGAAGAGGACGTGGAACGAGGGATATCATTGCTGATGTCAGATGGATCCTGGCTGAAGACAAAGAATACCAGAAAGATGTTTACCTGTGTTTTATTTAGACTATGCTAAGGCATTCAACTGTGTGGATCATAACAAATTATAGATAACATTGTGAAGAATGGAAATTCCAGAACAATTAATTGTGCTCATGAGGAATCTGTACATGGATCAAGAGGCAGTCGTGCAAACAGAACAAGGGGATACTGCATGGTTTAAAGTCAGGAAAGGTGTGTGTCAGGGTTGTATCCTTTCACCATACCTATTACTCTGTATGCTGAGCAAATAATCCGAGAAGCTGGACTATATGAAGAAGAACGGGGCATCAGGATTGGAGGAAGACTCCGTAACAACCTGCGTTATGCAGATGACACAACCTTGCTTGCTGAAAGTGAGCAGGACTTGAAGCACTTACTGATGAAGATCAAAGACCACAGCCTTCAGTATGGGTTACACCTCAACATAAAGAAAACAAAAATCTTCACAACTGGACCAATAAGCAACATCATGATGAACGGAGAAAAAAGAGGTTGTCAAGGATTTCATTTTACTTGGATCCACAATCAACACCCAGGGTAGCAGCAGTCAAGAAATCAAAAGATGCATTGCATTGGGCAAATCGGCTGCAAAAGACGTCTTTAAAGTGTTGAAAAGCAGAGATGTCACTTTGAGGACTGCAGTGCGCCTGACTCAAGCCGTGGTGTTTTGAATCACCTCATATGCATGCGAAAGTTCGACAGTGAATAAAGAAGACAGAAGAATTGACGCCTTTGAACTGTGGTATTGGAGAAGAATATTAAATGTACCATGGACTGCCAAAAGAACGAACAAATATGTCTTGGAAGTACAACCAGAATGCTCCTTACAAGCAAGGATGGCAAAACTACGTCTCACATACTTTGGATATGTTATAAAGAGGGATCAGTAACTGGAGAAGGACATCACGCTTGGTAGAGGATTAGCAAAAAAGAAGACCCTTAACGAGATGGATTTACACAGTGTCTGCAACGATGGGCTCAAGCATAGCAACAATTGTCAGGATGTCACAGGACCGAACAAAGTTTCATTCTGTTGTGCATAGGGTCGTTATGAGTTGGAATCTACTCGTCGGCACCTAACAACAACAATGGTTACTGTTTCCCTAAATTACGCCTATATAAAAGCCCTTCTCATTTTCTGTAGTTTGGAGAATTTTGTACTTTTGCTTCATGCTCCCCAACTGCAATTGCTCTGTTCCTCAATAAAACTCATTTCCGTTTTATCCTAACAGAGGAAGAATTTTGTTCTTCAACAGCACCCTACTTGGGTGAGTGTGAGTGGCCATCAATCTACTTTGGGGACAGGGAAATTGTCTTTCTCAAAGTAGCTGAGGTGGGGTAGGGTGAAAGAGAAGTATCAGGTAATTTGGAGGGCGAGAGTGGGTCCATGCCAATAAACAAGTCATGTATTTACTTTTGATTCTGAGTGGCATAGAAACATCTCATGACTCAACCAAACAAATTCTCAGGATTTCTGATCCACCCAAAGCCCTGTGTTGGGAGACAAGGTCGTCATCACTGACACCATCTATTTCAGTTTTAGGAACTCAGACTCAGCAGGTACAACCACGTTTCTGCATGGGGCTGCAAGCCTTGCACCTTTTACCCTACTTGGGCTTGAGTTGCACAGTAGTGATTTTTATAAGGAGTCCAACTTAATCCTGGGCATTTGCTGCCCACTGTCACGACAACATCTCTAGTGCTTGCATACTACAGGCTTAGTTTTAACATAAGGGCTAGGGCTAAGGTGGCAAGACTGACCACAAGAATTTATCTATTGAGTTAGTTTTTCATTCTCTACTGAGTTCTTTCATCACCATTGTAATAGCTCAAATACTAGTCAAAGTCTCATCTTTAGTTTCCCTTAGGAGTTTGTCTATGTCAGGGAAATTTTCCTGAGAGGAGCAAAATTTCCTTAGAGCAGCCAGAAACCAATGCAAAAAGCTCTGGGACTTTTTACTGTTGTCTTCATAATGTTGGCGTGACAGACTGCAAGAGGGGTTGAGCTGTAAGATGGCCCAGCAGGAGATATTCTTCCTTAACAAAAGCTATGTTCTGCACCTCCTCATCTCCCAATCGAACCAGCCAAATTTCCAGTGATTTACCTGGTTTCTGCCCACCAATTGCCACTGAGTTGACTCCAACTCATGATGACCCCGTGTGTGTCAGAATAGAACCATGCACTGTAGGGCTTAAATGGCTGATTTTTCAGAAGTAGAACACCAGAGTCAGAATTGACTCGACAGCAGTGGGTTTTTGGAGTGGGTAGAACACCGGGTCTTTCTTCTGAGGCACGTCTGGGTAGATTAGAACCTCCAACCTTTCAGTTAGGAGCAGACCAGATTAACCATTTGCACCACCCAGAGATTCCCACAGTGGTCATGAATTTTCCTCCTTTTGGGCCCAGTGTATGTATGCAACTCTGTAACTGTCTGAAAAGGGGCAGAACTCTGTGCTCACGAAGGGTGAATCTTAGTTCTTACAATGTGGCAGGCCTGAAAATGATCACCAGATTGATCAGGATGTCCCCCACCTGGAGGACAGTTAACAATAACCAGGGCACTGTCTGGACAGATGTCTCCAAACCTACTTCCTGGATCTTAGCCTACAACAACCTAAGTTATCCTCATTAACAGAACCATGTATTGCCTAGTTGATAAAATGTGATCATGTTTATGACTAATTTCATGGTCTTCTCTCAGATACGCCCATGAGGCCCCATCCTTCTTCTTCCAGAAAGCCATGTCTCTTTCAGCATCCCATCATCCTTAACAAAAACTCAAGAACTATGAAGGATCTGAGATTTTACTCTAAATGTAAGCTAAAAAGTTAGCCTGCTACAGTTTTATGGATATGCATAAAAAATACAAAACTTCTGAGTCAGAGACAAACTATTGTTTGTTACTCAAAGCAATTACACTTCTAGACTATCAGCAGTTTTTGTTCCAGTTTCCCAAATCTTAATTCCCACAAGGCCACATTAACAGGGACAGGTGATACTTGAACATAAAATGGGTTGTGTTATAGGAGAGGAGCCCTGAGCTTAGAGAACTGGAATCTTTTATGATGGGCTGTGAGCATGCTTGCCCTTTTCTCCAAAGAGACACTATATTTATTATAGTGGGCAGTAAGCATGCGGCCCTTTGCTCTAGAAAGCAACACTACGTCTCTCTTCCAAGGGTATAAGCAAAACTGCCTATATGTTTCGTATTCCTGCTGTAGCAAGTTACCACAAACTTCATGGCTTAAAACAACATGAATTTATTATGTTACAATTCTGGAGGTCAGAAGTGCAAAATCGGTTTCACTGGGCTAAAATCAAGGTGTCAGTAGGCACACGTACCTTCTGGAGGCTCTAGGGAAGAATTCATTTCCTTGTATTTTCTAGCTTCTAGAGGCTGCTCACAGCCCTTTGCTCACGGCCCCTTCCTCCACCTTCAAAGCCAGCAGCATAGCATCTTCTCTCTGATATCTACTTCTGACCTTACATACTCTCTCTCTGAATCTGATCCTTCTGCTTTCTTCCTGTAAGGACCTTTGTGATTATATTGGACCCATATATGGATAATCCAGAATAATCTCATTTCAAAATCCATGGTTGGTGGGACGGGGAGTATACAGCTTACTATGCTGCCCTATGCTGCAGATGCAGACACCAACTCTATCTTAGAATGCTGTTCACTACATAAACGTCTTCGAAGAGATGGTCTGGAAAAAAGGCAGTCGGTGTCTCTGCTTGCAAGATGTGCAAATTCTTTCAGAACACAGAGGAGGAGGGAACGCTTCCCAAATAATTTATCACTCCCACATTACTCTGACACCAAAACCTGTTAAAGGCTTTACAAGAAAAACTACAACCACAAAAATATTTTTAACAAAAAATCAAGAAATTAAACCCAACAGTATCTAAAAATTGTATATCCTAGAAAGCAAGGTTGGTTTAACATTATAAAGACAATCAACTAATTCACCGTATCAAAAAAAAAAACTGCAACAGAAAAATTATATGGTCATCTCAATGGATGCAGGAAAAGCATATGACAAAATTCAACACCCGTTCATGAAAATAATTCGTAAGCTTGAAATAGAAACTAGGAATAGAAGACAACATGCTCAACCCTATGAAAGGTATTCATAGAAAATCTTCGGCCACCATACTTAATGGTTAGAGACTGAATACAATGATATTAGTTCTTACCACTCTCAATCATCATTGTACTGAGAATCTTAGCCGGAACAATACAGCATAAAAAAGAGAAAAAATGCACCCAGATTGGGGAACAACAGAAGAAGTCATCTTTATTTGCTGGTGGCATTAGCATGTAAGCTAATCATCCTAAAGAACATACAAAGCAACCAGAAATAAAAAGATTGCAGGATACAAGGTAAATATACAAAAATCAACTGTATTTCAATCTAGAAGAAACTAACAAGTTGCATTTAAAAGCAATAAAATTTAAAAGTGAAATACTTATGGATAGATTTAACGAAATTTACACAAGACCTGTATAATGAAAACTACAAAATGATACCAAGAAAAATTAAAGAAGACCGAAATAAATGAAGAAATTATTCCATATTCATGGATTATAAAACTCAATATCTCAATATTGTTATGATAGTTCTACCAAGTTGATATCTATAGATTCCAGGCAATCACTATAAAAATTCCAGAGAATTCTTTTTTCTTTTTTTTAGAAATCAACAGGCTGTTTCTAAAACTTATGTGGAAATGCAAAGGAGCCAGATTAGCCAAAACAATTTTGAAAAAGAAGAACCAGAGAACTCATATTACTTGCTTTCAAGGCTGTCTATAATATTAATTATAGACATTAATCAAGATAGTATGTTATTGCATACAGACAGCCATGTACATCAGTGGACCTAATTGTGAGTCCAAGGGTGGATCCACTCACATATAGCCAACTGACTTTAATTCAGCAACAATGGTGCTGAACAACAGGATAGGCACGTGGACAAAAATGAACCATGACCTTTACCTCACACTCACACACACACACACCACACACACACGCTAAGCCTACATGGATCGTGGACCTCAATATAAAACCCCAAATCATGAAACTTCTGGGGAAAAAACCTTTGGAATTTAGAGTAGGCAAAGATTTCTTTGATAGGAAACAGCACAATAAAATGATAAAAGTGGATTTCATCTCAAAATTTAGAAACTTTTCCTCTTCAAAAAACACAACTAAGAAAATGAAAGTAGAAGCCATAAACTAGGAGATAATATGTGCAGCATCTATATATGATAAAGGACATGTCTCTAATCTATATAAAGAGCTATTACAACTCAAAAACAAGACAAAAAATGAGCAAAAGATTTGGACAATGACTTCACAAAAGAAGATATATGGATGGCCAATAAGCACATGAAAGGATGCTCAACATCATTAGTCATCAAGGAAATACAAATTTAAAAACTACCGTGATGGTTAATATTAAACCCAATACCAAGTTTGTCAAGGATGTGGAGAAATGGAACACTCATACGTTGGTGAAACTAAAAAAATGGTTTATCACATTGGAAAATAGCTCAGCAAATGATGTAGCAATCCCACTTGTAGAATTTTTTAATTGTGATATAATTCACGTACTACAAAGTTCACCCTTTCAAAGGGTGATTCGATTTTTAGTGTGTTTGTAAAGTTGTGCGACCATCACCATTATCTAATCCCAGAAATTTTTCTTCACCCTGAACATCCTGCTTCCTGTTCTGCTTCCTCCCCGCCCCTAGTCCTGGCAACCATTTATCTACTTTCTATCTCTATATGGATGGATCTATTCTAGACGTTTTGTATAAATGGGGTGGAACAATACGTGACTTTTGTGTCTGGCTTCTCTCACTTAGCATGTTTTCAAGATTCACCATGTTGTAGCATGTATCACACTCCTAGATATTTACCTAAGAGAAATGAAAACACTTTTCCACAAAAAGACTTGTACACAAATGTTCACGGCAGCTTTATTCATAATAGTCCAAAATTAGAAACTATCCAAATGTCCATCAACAAGTGAATGGATAAACAAATTCTAGTACCTATGTACTTTAAGAAGGGAATCAGCTTTTAATTATAAAGAAGTTATAAAACGAGTTATCTGGACCTAGAAGTATTTTATCCAAAAACTAGGTTATAAATACCTTCTCTGCTTATAAGAGAACTTAGAGGATACAGATTACAACTCAAGGAACCAAACAAACAATGTATTTGTTAAGTAATGAGACAGGATCTCTCAAGAGTAAATTTAACAGGAATTTATCTTCTATTAAAAGTGAAAGGTTTCTCTTTAGGGTCTTCCTGCCATCCAGTGACAGGAGATAAGCACATGTCTGTTATCAAAAAATGTGTTTAATCTCACAGGTCCTGTTTTTATACATGTAAATTTTCAGAATCTTAAAACAGCTAGTATAAGACATGATAATTGTTTAGAACTCACTTGTTAATTTGTACATATCTGAACCTAAATTAAACTTACTGTTTATTTTCCTTTTTCCTACTTAAAGCTCAGCCCCTTCTTATGACATGACTGTACAAAACCAGGTATGATTTCCATATTTGAGAATCAGCTGTCAGAAATTAAAAGTGTTTTAACAGTCTAACCTATTGGGGGTAAGGGTAGCTTTGTTCACTTATACATTTATGGAAGGAAACTGTAAAGCTATACCAAAAAAAAAAAAAAAACATTGCCATTGAGTCAATTCCAACTCATAGAGACCCTATACGACAGAGTAGAACTGCCCCATACAGCTTCTAAGGAGTGCCTGGTGGATCTGAACTGCCAGCCTTTTGGTTAGCTGCCATAGCTCTTAACCACTATGCCACCAGGGTTTCCATAAAGCTATACAGAGGGACAGAAAAGAAGATTCAAATATGAAGAGAAATATAACAAATCTTGTTTTAGAGTTTACCATATTATTTTCTGTTTACTTACCTATTAGTGAGTTTCTTGACCGCCAGCCTTGTGTATTAATCTTTATTTTAATCCTTAGGGAACAGCATAATATCTGGCACATGAAGAGCTTAATACAGGTTTTGCTGAATGAACGAATCCTCTTTGGGCAGCTTTCATTTAGTCATTTCCTTATTCTTACTAGTCCATCTTATAGAAAAGCTAGATGCTGCTCAACTCACACATCACACCTATGGCTGCCCTCATTTGTGGAAGTCTCACTTTTTTTTTAAACCTCTCCCACCAGAGTGGGAGAAAATGAGACATTGGCCTAAATTCTTCTTCAATTGTGTTCCCTATTGGTCTTCATTCTAAAACTGTACCATCCTCTCTGTTATCAAGCCACCTATGCTTCCTTCTCCTAAAATGTACTTCTATCTTCCTAGATCAGGCTTGGTCACTCACTAATCAGTTGATCTGTTGCCTGAATATGTGAATGTTGGATAATGAGGGGTGAGGCACCAAGGTCAGGCACGGGGTTGTCTGGTACCCTCCCTCTGACCTCTATCACCCACAAGTAACTATGGAACATGACCCCAGAGGGAACTGTATCAGGCAGAAAGTTTCAGGGTAAAGAAAGTAATGTTTCAAATTTTTTTTTAAACTATAATATTTTAGGACAGAAAGAGAAAACAGCTTGGGGTATGATGATCAGAAAAATCAACGTGGCAAACCAGTGCAGACTGTTGTCTCACAACACAGTGCAACCCCATAGATCAGGGGTCGGCAACCTATGGCCCATGGGGCAAATCTTACCACGACATATTTTTATACATAAAGTTTTCCCGGAATACAGCTACACCCGTTCATTTGTGTATTGACAGCTTCTTTTGAGCTATAATGGCATGGCTGAGTAGTTGTGACAGAAACCATATGGCCTGCAAAGCCTAAAATATTTACTACCTGGCTCTATCCAGAAAAGGTCTGCCAACTCCTGTGAGATGACATGTGTTAGGGAAGCATATACACCTGAAGACCTACTGTAAAGACCACAAATACCTCTTGGAGACACAGTGCATGGTTGTATAGAAGAAGCAACAACCTGGAGGGCACCACAGGGGACTGAGTTGGGAGCAGCTTTTGAGTTGTCCCTTCCACTCTACCATTTTGCCCTGGATGTTTTATGGCTTAGTTCACTGCCACCATGTCTGGGCCTCAGGGAGAGGCTGGATCTCTGCTGGGTTGAGGATAACAGTAGGTAGCAACTGTCTGCCTTGCCCAGGTGCGCCTTCTTCCTCCTTCATATCCCAATAAAGAGGCAATTTAAATTAATGGAGAAAAGTTCTCAGAAGAGAGCTGTGCCCAGAGAGGATACGAAGAGAGGATCCCTCAGGTGTAAGTCACCTACTGAGAGGACAGAAGTGAATGGGTCCAGACTGTGGTGCTGTGGTCTCTCTGCTATATTATTTAACTGTTTTCTTGTTGTGCCAGCTAATGCAATTAGTCAAAAAAAAAAAAAAAAAACCATTGTCATCGAGTCCATTCCGACTCATAGTGACCCTATAGAATAGAGTAGAACTGCCCCATGGGATTTCCAAGGGGTGGCTGGTGGACTCGAACTGCCAACGTTTTGGTTAGCTGCTGAGCTCTTAACCACTGTGCCACCAGGGCTCTGCAAAAATTAGAGGCATACAAATCTGATATGAGGAGATAAAATATTCATTATTTGCAGGAAATGATTATATACTTAGAAACCTTAAGAAATAAGTTGAGAAACTGTTTTAAAAAGAAAGAAAAAAGATAACCCAGTTCTGCATGGATTAAAAACGGTGAATTTCAGAAATAAGTAGTCTTCATACATACAAATTAATGTCAAGAAATGTGAAGGGTCTGAGATTTTGCACCAGATGCAAGCTAGAAGGTTAACCCGCCCTGGTTTCACAGATGTTGGCAGAAGACACGAGGCTCCTAGGTCAGAGAGAAGCACAGCAGTAGCAGTAGCCAGGGTATCATCATTTTTCTTGCACTGGTTCCCGGAGCCCTTATTCTCACAGTGTGACACGAAGAGGACCTGGTGAACCTACACATGTAGCAGGTTACATTGCAGGAGAGGAACCCTGAGCTTAGGAGACCTGAGTCTCTTATAACAGAATGTAAGCCTACACGCCCTTTGATCCAGAGGGAAATACTATCTCTTGTCTTCCAACAGTATTTCCTATACAAACATCCTTAAAAAGAGTGTGGAACAAAGGCGGTCAGTGCCTCTGCTCACAAGATGTGGAAGAATGTAGGAAAATGATGGAGAACTGTCTACCAACAGAAGGTATAACCAAAAAACAAAACAAAAAACCAACAACGCAGATTTACAATACCAACATAAAAGGCAAAATACCCAGGAATGAACGTAACAAGAAATGTTCAATATCTAGATGAATAACATTTTAATATACTCCTAGGGGATTTAAAAAAGACTCAAATGAAAGTACATATTACACCTGTTGTTAGGAAAACTCAACATCCTAAAAATTTTAATTTTCTTTGTGATAACCTATAAATTTAACACAATTCCAACAAAAATGCAAACAGGAAAAATTTTGGAAATAAACATATGGATCTAATTTCATATAAAAGCCAGAAAAAATTCTGAGGGGGGGGCAAAAACCAGTAATGAGGGATTACTGGCTCTATCGGATCTTAAAATATATTACGGCGCTTCAACAACTTTCACTGCATGCTACTGGCACATAGACAAAAAAAATTAATGCAACAGAACAGAAAATCCATAAATGTACCAAATGCATTTGGTAATTTGGTATATGTTAAAGGTGATGTTTCCAATAAGAGGGAAAAGATGGAATAGTTGATAAATAGTGCTTAGAGTCAGGGTGGTCATACGGAGGTAAAATTAGATTTTTATGCAAAAAAAAAATTTTAATGTAAAAAATGAAACCAATGAAGTAGCAGAAGAAACTGTGGGAAATTTTAAAAATTATCTCAGGGTGGAGAGAGCCTTTTAACTATGAATCAAAACTCAGAAACCCTAAAGAAGATACTGGTAAATTGGTTAACATAAAAATCAGTTCTGCATGGCAAAAAAAGGACCACGATAAAATCAAAAGACATACAGTAAAACAGGAGAAAATATTTGCAAATCACACCATAAAGTGGTAACTGACCTACTATATAATAAAAATGCTACATGCCAATTGAAAATTGAGTAAGATATAGAGAGAGTTCACAGAAAAGATGCTCTAACTCATTCATAATAAGAAAAAAGCAAATTAAACTATGCCGGGATATTTTCCACCTATAAGATAGAAAAAGATTCAAAACATTCAGTAGTTTGATGACTTGACCTAATAAATGAGAAATTTATACCTACAGGGCTCAGAATACATATACTTTTTGAAAATCTATGTATCACTCATAAAAATTGATCACATGTAAGGCTATGAAAGAAGCTTTATTTAATTCCAGAGAATCAATATAAGCGTCTGACTGTAATACATAGCATTAGAAACATAACAAAAGGTTAGCTAAGCCTTCTGGGTTGCAGAACTCCTCTTGCTTTCTTCATGTATGATGTCCTTGATGTCATTCCACAACTCGTCTGGTCTTTGGTCATTAGTGTTCAACGCATCAAATCTATTCTTCAGATGGTCTCTGAATTCAGGTGGGACATACTCAAGGTCGTACTTTGGCTCTCATGGACTTGTTCTAATTTTCTTCAGCTTCAACTTGAACTTGCATATGAGTAATTGATGGTCTGATCCACAGTTGGCCCCTGGCCTTGTTCTGACCGATGATATTGAGCTTTTCCATCGTCTTTTTCCACAGATGTAGTCAATTTGATTCCTGTGTATTCCATCTGGCGAGTTCCATGTGTAGAGTTGCCATTTATATTGGTTAAAAAAGGTATCTGCAATGAAGAAGCTGTTGGTCTTCCAAAATTCTATCATGTGATCTCCGGCATTGTTTGTATCACCAAGGTCATATTTTCCAACTACCAATCCTTCTTTGTCTCCAATTTTCACATTCAGATCACCAGTAATTATCAATGCATCCTGACTGGATGTTTGATCAATTTCTGACTGCAGAAGTTTGTAAAAATCTTCAATTTCTTTATCTTTGTCCTCAGTGGTTGGTGCATAAATTTGAATAACAGTCGTATTAACTGGTCTTCCTTGTAGGCGTAAGGATATTATCCTATCACTGACAGTGTTGTACTTCAGGATAGATCTTGAAATGTTCTTTTGATGATGAATGCAACAGCATTCCTCTTCAAGGTGTCACTCCCAGCATAGTAGACCATATGATTGTCTGATTCAAAATGACCGATACCAGTCCATTTCAGCTCACTAATGCCTAGGATATCAATGTTTGTGCATTCCATTTCATTTTTGACGATTTCCAATTTTCTAGATTCATACTTCGTACATTCCAAGTTCCGATTATTAATGGATGTTTGTAGCTATTTCTTCTCATTTTGAGTTGTGCCACATCAGCAAATGAAGGTCCCGAAAGCTTGACTCCATCCATGTCATTAAGGTCATTAAGGTCAACTCTATTTTGAGGAGGCAGCTCTTCCTCTTCTGAGTGCCTTCTGACCTGAGGGGCTCGTCTTCCAGCACCATATCAGACAGTGTTCCACTGCTATTCGTAAGGTTTTCAGCGGCTAATTCTTCTCAGAAGTAGACCACCAGGTCCTTCCTCCTAGTTTGTCTTAGTCTGGAAGCTCAGCTGAAACCTGTTCACTATGGTTGACCCTGCTGGTATTTGAATACCAGTGGCATGTCTTCCAGGATCACAGCAACACACAAGCCCCCACAGTACGACAAACTGGCAGAGGCGTGGGGGGTCTTCATACAAAACCAAAAAACTTAGTGCCATCGAGTCAATTCCGACTCATAGCAACCCTATAGGACAGAGTAGAACTGCTCCACAGAGTTTCCAAGGAGTGCCTGGTGGATTCAAACTGCCGACCCTTGGGTTAGCAGCCATAGCACTTAACCACTATGCCACCAGGGTTTCTGGGGGGTCTTCATAAGAGAATCCAAATGCTCCAACTCACCAGTAGTCAATCAAAGAAATGCAAATTAAAACATGGATAACGTAAGAACTGGTAAAGTACAGGGTCAGTGGAAAAGAGGAAGACCCTCAATGAGATGGACTGACACAGTGGCTGCAACAATGGGCTGAAGCATAACCATGGTTGTGAGCATGGTGCAGGACAGGGCAGTGTTTCATTCTATGGTACATAGGGTCGCTATGAGTCAGAATTGACTTGACGGCACCTAACAATAACAACGTAAGAATAAAGGTGTTTTCCGGGATGTAGAAAGAGGCCCTGCTGGTGAGAATGTAAACAGACAGCCATTCTAGAAAGCAATCTGGTTATACGTAGTAAAATCAAGTGCATAAACCCTTGTCCCTATAGCCCCATTCCAGGGTGCATCATATTACAGAGATAATCTAGCTGAGATTAATAAGGGTGCCTTTTTTTTAATATATATACTAGGACGTGGTTTGTGGCAGCCAGGAGTTGTATCCATCACTGTAGGAAAAACGTTGAATGAATAAGTAAAAAGTAGCAAATATATACTATGAATCACTATGCAAAAGTTAGAAGCAAAGAATAGTATTACAGCATTGTGCACAGAGGAATATGGATACATCTAAAAAACTGTGCTGAGCAGAGAAAATGAACTCATAGCATTAATGCCATTGGTGTAAATTATAAACACACAATATATGGTCTAGTTGATAAAGGATACACACACATGTAAGGATGCATACAAACATACCTATCCATAACTATGGGGAGAGGAATAGGAACTAGAAATGAAGGCGGAAAGAACAAACGAAATGAGTGTCGCATTGAACTATGTTGCTAATGTGAATTGAGGATTAGGATTGGCTCAATCCCTGCACCTGAGGTACAAAACAAAACAACAAAAAAAGAGCCATATCTTTCTTTTTCTTTCTGGCCTCTATCTCAATAGAAGGCAGAGTCTCGACAGCCTCAAACATTCCAACAGTGGGAGAGCTGAGACTCAGGAGATGCAGAGCCCCCTCCAGGATCAGAAAGAGACCACACTGCTATTTGAAACATCCATGTGCTGGGAGACAGGACACGCGTTGAATTTACAGTTCTGTCTCCCATGAGTAGCTGGCTCTCAGACATGCAATTCCACTTTCTGTGTTTGATTTCATCATTAATAACAACTGCCATGTGAACTGTTTACGTATATTACATTCTCTCAAGAAACCCTCACAAAAGCCTGAAAGGTTGTTATTATTCCATTTACAGCTGAATAAACTGAGGCTGAAGGAGGTATAGTCGCTTGTTCAAGCTTCTCTAAGCTGATATCCACCCAGGTCTAACTCCAAAGCCTCCGCTAGTCCCACAGAACAGCAGATACTCCCACTGCCTTTTCTGGAAGGACATGCGAGGAATAACGGTGAAAATGCCTCTAAGAAAGCTGACCAGGGAGCTGATTCATTCACCTGTCCCTGAAGGTTCTCTCCCCTCGTGGCTTCAAGAAATTTACTTTTCTTCACCATCTAATCAATTAGATCTCCCTGTCCTGAGCTTTGTAGAAAAAGCAGGAAGTCTTTGAGTACAGCAAATTAGTATGCTAAATAGGAACTAGTAATCAATGTGAAATCATGTTCTAAAAAGGAATTTTTTTTCCAGTGGTTTCTAAGAGACCCAATCATAATGGCAGCAACTTTGCCCAAAATTCATGTGCAGTCCTGGCATCCAAGTACGTTGCTGTCGTTAGGTGCCACCCAGTCAACTCCCGTCTCACAGCGACCTTCTGCACAATGGAACAAAACGGGGCACGGGCCTGCGCCACCGTCATGACTGACCGCAGATCACAGTGTGATCCACAGGACTTTCACTGTTCGAAGTCGACTGTCAGGCTTTCCTCCTCGTTCATCTTAGTCTGGAAGCTCCGCTGAAACATGTTTTCAGCATCATAGCAACACAAAAGCCTCCACTGGTAGATGAGTAGGGGCTGCACGTGAGGGTCACTGGCTGGGAGCGGAACCCAGGTCTCCTGCATGGAAGGCAAGCAGTCACTACTGAAAGGGACCCAGACTCTGGAAAATAAGTCACATAAAATTGTGCGTTTTGTTTGCTCAGGGAAAGCTGTCTGAAATGCATCAACAGAAAAAAAAATGAAAAGAAAAACTTTCTGTAGGCAGAATAAGCGCAATTGTAATGCATCTTAAGCTGTTATTAGTCTTTCACACTCATATCAACTGAGACTTTTTTTCCTCAGTTCATGTTTTTTTCCTAAATTTTATTTTGTTGTTTTTGTTGAGAATAAACACAGCAAAACATACACCAGTTTAAGTTTCTACATGTACAATTTAGTGGCATTGATTATATTCTCTGAGTTGTGCAACCATTCTCACCCACCTTTTGTGAGTTGTTCCTCCCCCACTACCATAAACTCACTGCCCACTAAGGTTCCTATCCAATCTTTCGAGTTGCTGTTGTCAATTTGATCCCATACAGGTAGTTCTTAAAACAGCATAATGCTCAAAGAAGATCTTTTTTACTAGTTAAGCTAAACTATTGTTCAGTTTTAAGATGCCTTCAGGGGATATTTTTAGTTTGAGGTTTAAAGGTTATCTCACAGCAATAGCATCAGGGCTTCATCCACCCTCCATGGCTCCAGAAAGTCTACAGTCCATGAGAATTTAAAGTCTCTTCTGCATTTGCCCCCTTTTGATCAGGATTCTGCTACAGAATCTTAGATCAAAATGTTCAGCAATGGTAGCCGGGCACCATCCAGTTCTGGTCTCCTGGCAAAGGAGGCAGTTGTTCATGGAGCAATTAGCCGCACATTTCATATCCTCCTCCTATCCCTGACTCCCCCTTCTTCCTCTGTTGCTCCAGGTAACAAAGACCAATTGTTGTACCTCGGATGACCATTCGCAAGCTTTTAAGACCCCAGGCGCTGTGCAATGAGCTAGGAGGCCAATTATTAGGCCAATTAACTGGGATGTCCCATGAAACCATGACCCTAAACCTCCGTACCAAGGAACCAGACCCCATGAGGTGTTTGTACATAAGCAGCCTCAGCAGCTGCTTTTTGTCGTAAATGTACCTATCACATGACTTTTGTCAGTTCAACTTTTTACAGGTGTACAGCTTATTGACA
The DNA here is from genome assembly GCF_024166365.1 of Elephas maximus indicus. Classification (NCBI taxonomy): domain Eukaryota; kingdom Metazoa; phylum Chordata; class Mammalia; order Proboscidea; family Elephantidae; genus Elephas; species Elephas maximus. Next base: position 116,054,668 of record NC_064829.1, on the reverse strand, counting down.
GCATTTACAAGAATCAGCCAGGCCACTCTACCTTTAATCAATGCGATTTTTTCCATCTCTGTTAACCCTCTTCCCCCGCCCCACCCCCTTTGTAACCACTAATAAGCTTTGGCTTCTTGTCTTTTCATGGAAGTGAGGTCATACAGTATTTGTCCTTTCATTACTGGCTTATTTCACTCAGCTCCATCCGTACCGTAGCTTGTATCGAGACTTCATTTCTCCTACCGGCTGATTACTGTTCTTTGTATGCACCACATTTTGTTTATCCATTCATCTGCTGATGGGCATTTAGGTTGTTTCCACATTTGGCTATTGTGAATGGTGCTGCAGTGAATATCGGTGCGCAAGTACGAGTCTCTGTTTTTAAGTCTTTTGGGTATATACCTAGGAATGGAGTTGCTGGATCATGTGGCAGTTCTATTTTTAATTTTTTGAGGAACCAAGACACAGTTTTCCACAACAGCTGTACCATTTTGCATTCCCACCAGGAATGGGTAGGGGTTTTAATTTCCCCACATTCTCACCAACATTATTTATTTATCTTAGCCATACTGCTGTTATTAGGTGCCATCAAGTCAGTTACTAATAAGAGTGAAATGGTATCTCATTGTGGTTTTGACTTGCATCTCTCTGATGGCTGATGATGCATCTTTTCTTGTGTTTGGTGGCCATTCGAGTGTCCTCTTTGGTGCAATGTCTATTCAAGCCCTTTGCCCATTTTACGACTGTGTTTGTTGTTGTACTTGTTGTTGAAAGGTTTATATATATTTTGACTATTAGATTCTCGTCGGAATTCAGACAACTTTTAATTATCATTAATTTTCAAATGATCATTGTTATTTAATTGAAATGTTTCACAAATTCTGAAACAAATTCAAGTTTTTAAGGCATAGTTTATACTTCTACTGTGAAGTTGGGCCATCTTTTTTTTCTGTGGGTATAAGGAACTATAAAAAGCAGAAAATACAGCATATAAGGAAAATTCAGCCTTACTTAGACTTATTCTTACTACCCCAAATGTAGCTAGCAAGGCATTTTACTGAGAAAAACTATTTCCTTTCTTAAAGGGGGAACTCCTATTTCTGATGCCATATCCTCTTTGAGATGTACATGATTATTTTCTCCCTTTCTGAATTTCTCTTGACTTTATGATGGAGGGTAGAAACACTGAGGATGCATCTGGAATATGCTATTACTACCAGAAAGTAAGGACAGCTGCAAAAAGGTAGCTTAAAGCGTCCTCCAGTGCTAAGTTCTGAAATATGAGCATCAAAAATATGAATTAATTAAAATTTGTTAAGATTGTTAAAGGGCATAAATTCATGAGACTCAAAAGAAAAATGTTGATATAAAACGCCCAAACACAAGGAAGGGCATAATGAAATAAGTACTGTGTAATACATATGGATCTCTTTTCTGTTAGGCGTATGAGGCATAGAAATGTGCCTAGATTTGTGTCTGTGTATATGTGAATGGATAGATTAGATAGGTAGATAGACGGAGCCCTGGTGGCATGGTGGTTAAGAGCTCAGCTACCAACCAAAAGGTCAACAGTTCAAATCCACCAGCCACTCCTTGGAAACCCTATGGGGCAGTTCCACTCTGTCCTATAGGGTCACTATGAGTCAGAATCGACTTGATGGCAACAGGTTTGGTTGGTTTTGGTTCCATGGCCACACTATTTAAATTTACTTACACATCTTTTTATTGTCTGTTTTCTCCATTAGAAATTAGTTCTACAAACAGGGATTTTTGTCTGTTTAGTTCACTACTGATTCTCCATTGCCTACAATAGAACAAAGCCTGGCACATAATTGGCACTCAATACAAAATTTTAAAATGAAATAGACACAGACACACATACATGAACACAAATCTTCTGCTTAATCAAGACTGAACAAAGAAAACTCTTAAATATGACAAGCAAAAATTGCATACACTGTAACAAGGCAGAAAGATGTGTTCAACACTAAAGGTCATACATAATGTTGTTGTTAGGTGCCATCAAGTTAGTTCCTACTCATAGCGACCCAATGTAAAAAAGAACGAAACACTGCCCCATCCCGCACCATCCTCATTTCATTATGTCTGAGTCCACTGCTGCAGCCTCTGTCAATCCATCTCATCAAAGGTCTTCCTCTTTTTTGCTGACCTACTTTACCAAGCATGACGTCCTTCTCCAGCAACTGGTCCCTCCTGGTAACATGTCCAAAGTCCATGAGATGAAGTCTCACCATCCTTGCTTCTGAGGAGCACTCTGGCTGTATTTCTTCCAAGACAGACTTGTTTGTTCTTCTGGCAGTCCACGGTATATTCAATATCCTTTGCCAACACCATAACTCAAAGATGTCAATTCTTCTTCTGTCTTCGTTCTTCACTTCGCAGCTTTGGCATGCATATAATATCAAAAGTATCATGGCTTGGGTCAGTCCAGCTTCTTGGATTATCTGCTCAGCATACAGACTGAATAAGTATGGTGAAAGGACACAACCCTGATGCACACCTTTCCTGATTTTAAACCATGCAATATCCCCTTGCTCTGTTCCAATGACTGCCTTTTGGTCTATGTACAGGTTTAACAGGAGCACAATTAAGTGTCCTAGAATTTCCATTCTTTGCAATGCTATCCATAATTTGTTATGATCCACATAGTCGAATACCTTTGCATAGTCAAGAAAATACAGGTAAACATCTTTCTGGTATTCTCTGCTTTCAGCCAAGATTCATCTGACGTCAGCAATGATATCCCTTGTTCCCCGTCCTTTCTGAATCTGGCTTGAATTTCTGGCAGTTCCCGGTCAATGTACTGCTGCAACCCCTTTTGAATGATCTTCAACAAAATTTTACTTGCATGTGGTATTAATGATAGTGTTCAATAATTTCCACATTCTGTTGGATCACCTTTCTTTGGAATGGGCACAAATACGAGTCTCTTCCAGTCAGCTGGCCAGGTTGGTGTCTTCCAAACTTCTTGGCATAGGAGAGTGAGCACCTCCAGCACTGCATCCGTTTGTTCAAACATCTCAGTTGGTATTCTGTCAATTCTTGAAGCTTGTTTTTCACCAGTGCCTTCAGCGCAGCTTGGGGTTCATCCTTCAATACCATTGATTTTTTATCATATGCTACCTCCAGATTAAAAAAGGGATCCAAGAGTCAATAACCATTGATCCCACCCAATAAGAAAGTGGAAAGAGTTCACCAGTGTGTTCTAAATGAATGAGTCTAATAGTAAGGACAATTAGCTGCAGGCTCAAACTCTCACCTCCTAGAACAGGAATCTCTACATGGTCCTAGGAAATATGAAATACTAATAAAATATAAATTTTCAGTAACACTAAAAGATTAGGTCAATTATCACAAGACAGTGGGTTGCACATAAACGAAACCTCAGTGCACAGAGAAACACCATACTGCAACATACAAACACCTATGCTAAAGGCATGGGCGTAAAAGATTTCTTCAATGTCACAAGTGAAGTTTAATCATAAAACCAGAGAATCAACCAGTGGCCTGGGCTTATGCTTACATGTATTTTCTCCATAAGGCACATCACAGTCTTCTTGTGCTTAAGAAAATAAACAGTACACTTCAGCATTGTGCTTGGAAGCCATTTTAAACAGTGAATTCACCAACAAAAAATGTGAAAAATGTAGCACTAAATAGACTGCAAAAAGGACATTTGTTTACAGTATGAGAGCTCAAACAAGAGAGCGGCAGGTCACTTCATTCAACCTCAGCTGGGAAAGTGTCCGGTGACTCACATTTTTCACTGCTGTGTGCATGTCCACAAATGATCATGAATACTGATTTTTGGATTACAAACATATTTTAGGGAGCAGGCAAATTTGCAAATACGGAATCTGTGAATTATGAGGATCAACTGTAAATATTCCTATATCTCCAGGAAGTACAAGAAATAATAAAATGAAGTAAGATAATACTAATGATTTTAGATTAGATGTGATATAAGTTTGGTAATGTTTGATAATCATTATATTTGTTTCTGTTCAAGGCTTGAAGTATTGAGTCCTACTATATCTGTAGTTTTTTTAAAGAGAATTTGTTTTAATATTTAAGAATTTTCAAATTTTTATTAGATGTTTAAATTGACTATTAAATTGTGAAAGTAGCCATCATCCATGCACATATATAGGCTCTTCTTTTTTCCCTAATTCATTTGTTATGATCTGTTTTTATATATGCTCTCTGGACAATGCTCAAGATTCTTACTGGTTCTGAATGTTCAAGGTGGCTAAGTTTCCATATCACCAAAGTTTACCTCCCTATATCTATGCAGATAAGATAGGAATATATTGCCCATACCCTCAGGTTCTTCATCACTCTGAAAGAATGGCAATGATTTATTCTCTAGAAATCTTAGGCTCCAATTGCTTTACTTTTACCGTTAGTTGAAAATGGCTGATCCTTTTTGTCTGCCAAAAATTCCATGTCTGATATCTCTAGTTTCAAAGAAATTATCCATAAACTTCTTCAACCAAGCTTACAGCCCACCTACAAAAGAAGACCTCATTTAAAATCCTATCTTATTACCGACTACCACTCAACATGTTCAAATCAACACTGAAAGCAGAAAATCAAATAATTCCTTTAAGATGAAGCACCATTCATTAAACTGATCCATCCAATCTTCTCTTAGCTTGCCATTCTCTCTTTAAAGGCTTATGGTGAGTCACTTCTGCAAATGGTTTTAACTATTTAAGGGAAAGCCTGTTAAGGATTTTACTAACTGAATTTTGAAAAATTCATCTTTATTGTGACTCAGACTAGTAAATACTAATTTCTTATCAATATATAAAATGTAACAATTCTCTCAGTTTTATAAGGCTGTATTTCCAACTTTCATGTACTTGACATATCATAACTTTTCTCCTCAGGATAAATAATTATGCCATAAAGAGGATTAAGGCTTTCTAACAATTACAGTAAACACAGGGTGTGTGAGTCAGGACTCTGAATTCCAAGTTAAAAATGCAATTCAAATTAAGCAAAAAAAGGGAACTTATTGGCTCATAAAGATGAAAAAATAATAAATGGTATAGACTTAAGCATGGCTGGATCTAGATCAAACAATGTCAACAGATATCTCTCTCATCTTCATTTTCCTCTGTGTCAGTTTTATCTTCGGGAAGGCTTTTCTCATGTAGTGAGTGGCAAAAATGATACGGTTAGTTTTTAATCTTACTTAATTATCAAAGCTAGCAATTCTGGAAAAAAAAATAGTCCTCTCTTAATAACCATATAACTCCTCAAAGGACTATATTGTCCCAGACAAGGCTGTTTGCCAATTCCTTATTAATCACAAGTCGGCCTGTGACCAATCCCCTGCTCTCCCTGATTATCAGTTTCATCAAAATCACATGCAGTAGGGCTGGGGATAAGTCAAAAAATGGGTTATAGATAAAAACAGATGTCCACTTCTCATGCTATTTCAAGTAAGAAAAGCATATGGACTGAAGGCTTTTCCGTATATACTACATTCATAGAATTACTATCTAAAAAGAATGAAATGATAATCAATAAGTAGTGATGATTAAATGTTCTCTTTCCTATATTTGTTATAATAGAGGGTTTCTCTATTATGAATTCTCTGATGTCTCCTAAGGGCTGAGGCACAACTAAAATTATTCCCACACTCACTGCACTTACGGGGTTTTTCTCCAGCATGAATTCTCTGGTGTAGCCTAAGGGATAAGATCTGATGGAAAGCCTTCCCACATTCATTACATCCATAGGGTTTCTCTCCAGTGTGAATTCTCTGATGCTGATTAAGGTATGAGCCACAACTAAAGGCCTTCCCACATTTGTTACATTCATAGGGTTTCTCTCCTGCGTGACTTCTCTTATGGTGAATTAGAACTAAAGCATCACTAAAGGCTTTCCCACATTTACTGCATTCAAATGGTCTCTCTCCGGTATGAATTCTGTGATGCCGATTAAGTTGTGAGTCAGTCCTAAAAAACTTCCCACATTTGATGCACTCATAGGGCTTTTCTCCAGTATGAATTCTCTGGTGTTGATTAAGGTGTGAGCGATAGCCAAATGTCTTCCCACATTCATTACACTTGAAGGGCTTCTCTCCTGTATGAATTCTTTGATGCAGAGTAAGGGCTATGCGCCTACTGAAGGCTTTTCCACATTGATTACATTCATAAGGTTTCTCTCCAGTGTGGATTCTCTGATGTTGATTAAGGTGTGCACTCTGTCTGAAGGCTTTGTTACATTCCTTACATTCATATGGTTTCTCTCCTGTGTGAATTCTCTGATGTTCAACAAGGAAAGCATAACGGCTAAAGGCCTTCCCACATTCATTGCATGAAAAGGGTTTCTCTCCAGTGTGGATCCTCTGATGTTGAGCAAGGTGTGCACTCTGTCTGAAAGCTTTGCTACATTCTTTGCATTCATATGGTTTCTCTCCAATATGAGTTCTCTGATGTTCACTGAGAAAAAAGTCATGGCTAAAGGCTTTTCCGCAGTTGTTGCATGCACACGGTTTCTCTCTGCCGTGAGTTCTCTGAGGCTGAGTAAAGAACGAGTAACAGCTAAAGGCATCACCACATTCATTGTATCCGTGGTGTAATTTTCCAAAATTCGTTGTCTGATGTTGAGTAAGTAATGAGTGAAAACGTAAGAGATCTGAAAAATCATTACTTTCATAAGGTTTCCCATGAGAAGGAATTTCTATATCCTTAGTAAGGTGTACACTCTGGTTGAATTCTTCATCACAGTCACTATCTATCAAAGATTCCTTTTCAGCATGGAGTCCTGCATGTTCAATTATGACTGAATTTGGGGGGACAATTTCTTCGTAAATATCAGATTTATGTACTGGCTCTTCTGCAGGAACTCTGTCTTGTGTTAACAGTACTGACTGCAGGGGGCTGCTTCTCCCAGAGTTACCGTATTTACGCTCTCTTTTCTCAGCAGGGGTTTCCTTTAGAGTTGTCACTTGCCTGATATACCTCTCCTGATTTCCCTGATGCTGCTCAAATTCACCCTCATATTTCCAGACTTCTCTGAAATCGGAGCACTCAAAGTCATGACTTGTAAGCCTTTCTATTACCATCCCCTGGGATATTTCATCTTCATCAATGTACCATTTTGGAGATATTTCCGTAATTTCACACCAAGACTCCCAGTCTGAAAAATATCAAGAACATAAATACTCCCTTTGCCAGGAGAAGGAAAATGTTATCAAAGAAATTAGAGAATTTAATTGTAGAGTGAAACAGGGAAAAAGTACATAGCTCTGAATACAAAGAAAGCACGAAGGATAAAGAAAGTTGATAGAAAAGGTAGTATGTTAGTGATGGGGAGGAAGTGATAGGTGAAACTGGAAAAATGCAGATAAAGCTAAATACCAAGAACATAAAGGATTGAGGCTGACTGATTGGATCATAATCACACTTTCCGGGCCTCTAGTCTTTAAAGCCTCCAGTCCATCCTGTACTGGTATTCACAAGACTGAAAGCCCCATGATGTTTACTTCTTTTTTGTCTTACTGTTGTAGCCAGTGCCTAGGGCAACTGGGATTTTTCTCAGTGTCTAGAAGAAATCTAGAGGTCAGCTTTTCTCAGCATTGAGAAAAAACTGATGCCTACAACAAATACATACAAATATATGTGTTTGTTGAGGTAAGGCAGAAAAAAAAATTTTTTTAAAAGGTGATCTCAAAAAGAGGGAAAATGAGAAAGTCCTTTTCATGTGTACCCCCACAATAATCAGTCAATACTACAGGGCCACTATGAGTCAGAATCAACTCGACAGCAATGAGTTTGGTGTTATACTCAATTATATAGAATCTACTACTATGTGCCCAGCACCTAGTAGAGGGAAAAAAAAAAATCTGAGACACAGGTCCTTCTCCCTTTTTTAAACTCTAAGGAGAGAGATAAAACTTTTATGTCCAATGATTCAGTATGGCACGAAATCAAAGACTTCTTAATGTGATATAGATATAGATCATTAGTAGTTACAAAATGTGAGAAAAAAGAAAACTCAAAACTCACTAGTTTAATTAAAGAATAATTCCTGGAGAATAAGATCTTGGTTTTCAAGGCTATGATCAAGTTCCCAAAATACAGTGATTATTTCAGTAAGAAAAACATCTGCATGTTTTGATGTGCTTAAGCATTATTTTAGAACTGCATGTGAGCAGTTTTGGGTTAGATACAGTCTCCCCATAAGTGTTTTCCATTTGTTGCAAGAATAAATTAGATCATCACAAAATTAAAAAGAAGAGATTATGCACCTCTACCTTCCTTTTTTTCCAATACACCCTCCACCCAAGGAAAGCCCCCATCCCTAGTAATCCCTCCTACATACAGTCCTGATTTTTCTCTTACCTGAGCCTCTATCTCAGCCCAGGACTGAGAGGGCTTTGTTCACTTATCCTCTGATAGGTCCACACTGTTATTCACTCTTTCTGCAGAAGCACAACTATTTCTGTTCCCTCACCCACTCTCCTGGAACCTCCTCTCCTGTGTCATCTCCTAGGGCCACTATATTCACTCTTACCAAGAAATATTTCTTCTCTATTCCAGGCAAATGGAAGCTTTATGCAATAACAAATGTAACAGTGAGTAGAAAAGGTCTGATGGGAGAAGATTATAGACATTTTCACACATGGGGGGATCTGAGGTGTCTGGAGCTCCAAGAAAGGGAAAGGAAAAAGGAGGATATTCTGAGCTTAGGCAGACGAACACTCCATAAGAAGTAGTCATCTAAGGGAAGTATAGTGCAGGAAATAAGCATTGTATGTGTGGAAGACACACTCACTATGACTAGAGTAGAGAAATAAACAACGATCTCATGATGGCATTCAGCAAAAGAGAGAAGGGAATTCACCCATATTATTAACTGATTGAAGGAAAAGCGAAGTTACAGATTCAGAAAAGTGGAAGAGAATCAAACAGGCATCTATGTGGTATAGTGGAAAAAACATAGGCTTTTGGGGTCAGACAGAGGTGGGTTTGAATTCCAACTCTGCATCTAGCTAACCAATTATTCTACCTTTAACAAACTGATGAACCTACCTGTAGAGCCTCAATTTCCTATTAGGCAAAATGAGGTAACCTTGCAAGTATAGTATAAGGATAAAAGATAAGATACTTGTGGCAAAATGAGTTCCTTTATGTGGCCTTTTGTCTTGGTCCTTTGGAAAAACACCTTGAGAGATCTTCCCCCTAAACCCTGAGGAGTTACCTTTGCCCTAGTTTTCTATCCCAGAGGGTTTGTTACTTTTGTCCAGGTTCACTGACATTTCCTGGGCAAGCTGTAAACAACTTGGTTTTGATACTTTTTGTCTGGCCCTGGGCTGCACCTGCCCTGTGATTGGTACGCACATTGCAGGGATTGGTCAATAGACTTTGCAAATGAGGTGAATTGTAGCCCAACGGCACCTACTCTGCAAATAAAGTGTCTGTGGCCTACCAAGAGTGGACTGGTCAGTCTGTGGCCCTGCTGGGAGGGGCAATGCCTTGAAATTGACAAAGTAGTTGTATATATACATTCAGCCAGCCCTACAGAGGACTGGCAAACAGAAAGCAGGAAGAGAAGCAGAAGGAAAAGAGAGAAAAGAAGCACAGGGAGAGAGAAGGCAAGGAACCTCCTAAAAAAGCTGAAACACAGGTTAAGTGCTGTAACACTGAAGACAGTGAGGGGCCTGGAAGGGGCCCAGTGGCAGAGCTGGCAGTGGCAGACAGCAGGGCCTAGAGGAGCCTGTCCATCCTCAGGGGGCCTGCGAGCTCTGCCTACATGCTTCCTGATCTTGATTCCTCAGTTGTAGCCTGTAAGTCCTGACCCCAAGTTATATCCTGTTTCTTAATAAACCACTTAGCTGGAATTACAGTCTGTGAGTTCTGTGCGGCTATTGCAGGGGATTAATAAACCCACAAGAGAAGTAGAGAGTGCTGTGAGACGGATGGTTGGTGTGACGGTTACGACTGTGTGTCACCTTGGTTGGGCCATGATTCTCAGTGTTTTGGCAGTTGTATGATGAGATCACTTCCCTGTTGAAATGTGATACGTGATCACCCCCATGATGGAATATGCCCAATGGTAGGAGTGGGGGCGGGGCCTGTGGCGGCTCATCACCCCCTCAGCCTTCATCTCTCCGCCCTCCACTACCCAGTTCCTTCCTGCTTGCCTTGCTAAGGTTTTTTGGCTTGTTCTAGATCCTGCAGCTGCCTCTTGTTTGTCCGACCTCTGGTTCTTGGGACCTGAGCTAGCAGCTTACCTGCCGATCTTGGGATTCATCAATCTTCACAGCCTGTGAGCAAGATTCCTGCTCTCTGACTTGCCAATCTTGGGTTTGCAAGCCTCTGCAGCTACGTGAATCAGGAGAAACCTCTATCCTGATCCATGGATTTGGGATGTTTCGGCCTCTACAATCACATAAGCTGTTTCCTTGAATATAAATCTCATTCTCTCTATATACATATATGTATTTTGTTATGCTTTACTCTAGAGAACCCAGCCTAAGACAGGTGGTGTCAGAATTGGTAAAAGGTTGGAGAGTGGAGATATGTCTGACCTCCACCTCATATGGATCAGCCATGGGCTGATCGTGATTCTCATTATCCCGCATGAAGTTAGATGGTACACTGCAATGGATCACTTTTATATGGACTTTCTCGCCATGGTCTTATAACTCCCACCCAAGTGATTGGGTGGGACTATGCAAATAAGGTAATTGTGGCCCACCAGGGGGTTGGGCAGCTTTGCCATTCTGCTAGGCTTAAAATGAGCAGTCCCAGAGGTAAAAGGAGAGGATCTCACCACAATCAAGAAAGAAGGGCCAGGATTGGAACACATCCTTTAGACCCAGGATCCCTGTACTGAGAAGCTCTTGGAACTAAGCAACTGAGAGAGACAGAGAGCTGTAACACTGAAGACAGCAAGACGCAGTGGCAAAGAAACAGCAGCAGCAGAGGCAAGAGAGCACAGTGAGCTTCCTGGGCCCATGGAGTCAGAAAGCTGAGTACCTTCGGACAGGAGGCTTGCTGGTGGAGTATGGTGCCTCTGGGCCGTTAGTGGAGCTAGGTTTGCTGGCCCATGGAGCTAGAGCTGGGTGCCTTTGGGCCAGGGCTTGTTGTTGGAGTGGAGTGCTTTGGGGCACTTATCGGGAGAGCTAAAAGAGCTTTGTAATACTTCCCAGAGCAGGGCAGAGGCTAAGGGACTGAAAGAGCTTTGTAACACTTGCCCAAGCAGGGCAGAGTCTGAGGGGCCAGAGAGGAGCATGCCTGTGGGTACGGCTGAGAAGAGGCTGTCTTGATCAAAGAATTGTATCGTGGGTATTCCTAAACCTGAATTGTAACCTGTTACTTCCCTAATAAACCCCATAATCATGAGTATTATCTGTGAGTTCTGTGCGGCCACTGCAATGAATTATCAAACCCAAAAGAAAAGAGTGCTGTGGGAGGGACAGTTGGTGTCAGAACTGGTAAAGATGGCGGAGAGAGGAGGAACGTCTGACCTCTGCCTCGTAGAAATCAGCCTTGGGCTGATCGATGCCGATGGTGATTCTCTCTCCATTTCGTGAAGTTAGAAGAGGTCAGATGCCGCTCCCTACCCGCCCCCAACACACACACCATTTTTACAGACTGGTTCTGACACTACTGACATTACTACTCCCACCAGTTTACAATACTTACAGCATACTCATAGCAGTGCCTGGCTCATTACAGATATTTAATAACTCATATTTCAGATAAAATGAAACAAATTAATATATAGTAGTAGGCTAAGATATTATTACATCTGTGTCTGGCTAAACCAGTTGCTGTTGAGTCGGTTCTGACTCGTGATGACCCCATGTGTGTCAGAGAAGAGCTGTGCTCATGTTTTCAATGGTTGATTCGTTGGAAGTAGAACACTAAGGCTTTCTTCTGGGTGGACTTGAACTGCCGATCTTTTAGTTGGCAGCTGGGCGCTTAGCCGTTTGCACTATCCAAGGCCTCTATGTCTTATGAGGCATTATAGTCTGATTGTCAAGTGGCAAGAAAACAATGGAAAAGGCAAATTTTGGGTCTAGAATGTATCTAGGAGATATGTCCGATATCAAAGATATGTAATTTCCAACTGGTTATTACCTATAAGTGGATAGAAGTTAGCAGTAAAAGTATGATCAACCTTGGAATCCAATCAGAAACGTATACTAATTATGCTAATGTGTAACGTTGGAAGAGGTAAAGGTCTAACTAGACTGTGGATCTACTCTCCCAAATGTTCAGCCATGGGTAAGAACAGGTAATAGATAAACTGAAAAAGTAAATCATCATTATATCCTTGACATGAAACCCAGGAGAATCTGATGGGATGTCCTGGAAAAACAGATGAGACCTATGGGTAAATCTTAAGAAAATGGAAGGAGGTCACTGCTAATAGCCAGAATATGTTCCAATGAAAAGCCTGACCAATGACATACAGACTGAGAGATTGTATCTCTTCTTTAAAAGACTGCATGAAGCTACGCTGTCCAAGATGGCAGCCACTAGCCTCATGAGGCAATTTAAATGTAAAGTAATTAAAATAAAATTTAGAAAAACTCAGTGTCCTTAACCACACTAGCTACATTTCAAGTGCTCAATACACAAGTATGGTTAGTGGCTACCGTACTGGCAAGCACAGACATAGATCATTTCCATCGCTGCTGAAAGTTCTATTAAACAGCACTGGATAGAGATCCAAGGCTAATATGACAAAAATCTTGCAATTAAATGAGGAAAAGACAGAAAAATTGGGATGGGGCAAGTTAAAGGGAAAAAGAATTAGAACAGAGCTTTGGACGGAGAAAAAGGAAAATGGTTGGAATTATCTTTTGTATCTCATTAAGCTGAGGAATGTGAAAATTGAAGAAAGGCACCTGGATCTAGTCAAACTAGAGAGGTAGAAGACAGATTGCAAGCTTGTAAGATAGTGAAAGAGAATTTGAAGTAAGGCAGTGAATGGAGATTACAATTAATATATATGTAATTGGGAGAGAGAAGGGTGAGCAAAAACACTAAAAAGGTCCTATAAAATGTTACGAAATTATTTTAAAGAAGATTTAAATAAACAAGAACATGAGATGAACTGCACCAAAAGAAAAAATAATATATGTATGCTTCCTTACCCCAAGTTAATTTATATCTGGTTAGTTTTAATCAGAACACCTGGAGGGTTTTATTTTTCATCTTATAAAATTATTTTGGAAGGCACATAGAAAAATGGTCAAGAATATTTTTCAAAAATTCTGGGACTGATGTCAGCAAGATGACAGCATATGTAGTTCCATGCTCCTGTCCCCCCACAGAAACACCGAAAACAAGCAGAAACCAGCAAAGTCAACTTCGTCAGAAGTCAGAGGTTTACAGCAACTAAGCAAATGCTGAATCAAGAAACAAGCAACTTCAAAAAGACAAGCTTTGGTTTTCTATGTGCTCACGCCCCACTCCCTCCCTGGCTTGGTGGCAGTCTTAAGCAGAAGCAGCCCACACTCTCAGAGAGTGATGCTGGTCCCTGGCTCCAGAGAGAGAATCGCAGACCTTATTCGCAAATTATTGTCTCTGTCTGTTCTAACCTGTCTGAGACCTAAGTGAAGGACTAATGCAAGGCACTCACCTCTGTTGGACCTATCTCAGAACACACGCAGGGTAGAAAAGTGATGGGTAAGCCCCAAAACTGTAACTTACTGCAGTTGCCTGGGGCTAAAGAGTGCAACTGAGGCAAATAATAGATGCTTAAAGACTGAGAGGAGAAGCAGGGAGAAAGGTTCTTTGGGAAATTAGGGCATTCAAAAGCACTTATGTATAAGGGAGAATTTAGAAAGCCCACACATGCACAGGGCCAGACACATGCTCAGAAAACACTTGAGAAAACTGCTTTCACCTGATCCCTAGGCTCAGTGCAAGCCTGGCTAAGTGCTGAAGGAGTGTCCCAGCACACAGATAATCTGAAATGCCTGAGAGGTTTTATTTATTTATTCTCAACTAGTGTTCAAGGAAATCTCTGCCAAAACGCTTGCTGAACACAAGATAAGGAACAAAAACTTCAGTGTCTTTGCAAAAGTAATTAAAGGGAGTCACTAAACACATGGACTACTACAAACTTCAATAATAATAATAATAATTAAAAAACCCATCAAACTCTGAGGAAAGGGGGGAATCTGATTTTCAGAGTTACCACGTTATAATATTCAAAAAAGAGGACAACCCTCAACAAGATGGACTGACACGGTGGCTGCAACAATGGGCTCAAGCACAACAATGATTGTAAGGCTGGTGCAGGACTGGGCAGTGTTTCATTCTGTTGTACACAGGGTGACTATGAGTCAGAACCAACTAAAAGGCACCTAACAACAATATTCAAATGTCCAGTTTTCAACAACAACAAAAATCACAAGGCATAAAACAAAACTGGGAAGCATCACCTATTCAGAAGAACTAAACCAACAGAAACTGTCCCTGTGTAAGACCACATCATGGACTTACTAGACAATGACTTTAAAACAATGGTATTAATATGCTCAAAGAACTAAAGGAAAACAAGAAAACTATGCATGAGCAAAATGGATAGACCAATAAAGAGAAATTATAAAAAGGAGCCGGACAGAAATACAGGAGTTGAAAAGTACAATAACAAAAATGAAAAATTCACTGGAGGAATTCAACAGCAGATTGAAATATGCAGAAGAAACAATCAGTGAACATGAAGATAGACCAGTGAAAATTTTTGAGTCTGAGGAGCAAAAAGAAAAATAAAGTGACACAGCCTAAGGCACTTGTGGGACACCAACAAGTGGACCAACATATGCATTACTGGAGTCCCAGAAAGAAAAGAGAGAGAGAAAAGGGCAGAAAGAATGTTTGAAGAAATAATGGCTGAAAACTTCCAAAATCTGATGGAAGACATTAATCTACACATTCAAGTAGCTCAGTGAACTCCAAGTAGGATAAACTCAAAGAGATCCAAAGTTAGACATAATGTAATAAAACTGCTGAAAATCAAAGTCAAAAAGAAAACACTGAAAGCAGCGAGAGAAGCAAATCATCATGTCCATCCTCAATAAGATGAACAACTGAGCTCTCATCAGAAACCATGGAGGTCAGAAGATAATCCGATGATATATTTAAAGTACTGAATGAAAAAAAACTGTCACCCAGGAATTCTATATTCAACAAATCTGTCCTTTAAACCAGTTGCTGTTGAGTCAATTCTGGCTCATGTTCACCCCATATTTTGCAGTGTAGAACTGTGCTCCACAGGGTTTTCAAGGCTGTGACCCTTTGGAAGCCAGGCCTTTCTTCCAAAGCACCTTTGAGTGGGTTCAAACAGCTAACCTTTCAGCTAGTAGTTGATCACTTAACAATTTGTACCACCCAGGAACTCATTTAAAAATGAGGGCAAAATTAAGACATTCTCAGATAAACAAAAGCCAAGGGAGCTTGTTACCACCAGACCTTCCCTACAAGAAATGTTAAAAGGAGTCCTTCCATCAGAAATAAAAGAACACCAGGTAGTAACTCACAGCCATATGAAAAAAAAAGACCTCTGGTACAGGTAATTCCATGGGAAAATCTAAAGACCAGATTTATTGTATTTTTGGTTTGTAACTCCACCTGTTATGTCCTACATGATTTAAAAGACAAATGTATAAAAAAGAATTAAAAATTTATGTTATTGGGCACATAAAGTATAAAGATGCAATTTGTGACAAAAACAAACGTAAGGGGAGGAAGTTGTATAGGAACAGTTTTCTTATATTATTGAAATTAAACTGACATCAATTCAAAATTGTTATAAATCTAGGACGTTAAGTGTAATCCCCATGGTAATCATGAAAAAACACCTAAAAAGTACAAACAAAAGCAAGAGAGAAGGGGTTAAAATGGTTCACTAAAAAAAAAAAACTAAATACAACAAAGGAAGTATTGGAGGACATGAGGAAGAAAAAAAAAGGAATAAGACACAAACAAAACAAATACCAAAATGGCAGAAGTAAGTCTCCTTTATCAATAATTATTTTTAAACATAAACTGATTAAACTCTACAATCAAAAAACAGAGATATGCATAAAAAAGAAACAGAGAAAGGCAGAATGGATTAAAAAATATGATCTAAACTATATCCCCTGTAAGAGACTCATTTAGATCAAAAAACACAAAAAGTTTGTAAGCGAAAGGATGAAAGAAAATATTGTACACAAATAGTAACCGAAAGAGAGTTGGGGTTGCTATATTAATAATCTGTTACAACAGAGAAGATCACTACAAAATGATAAACAGTTAAATTCATCAAGTAGATATAACAATTATAAATTTATAGGCACTTACTATCAGAGACCCAAAAATACATGAATCAAATGTTAACAGAATTGAAGGGAGAAATAAATAATAGTTGGAGGTTTCAATATATCATTTCCAATAATGGATAGAACACTTGGAAGATCAATAAGGAAACAGAGGGCTTAAACACTATAAACCAACAAGACCTACAGCCGTATAGAGAAGTACTGAAACATTCACCTAACAGCAGCAAAACATACATTCTTCTCCAGTGCAAATGGATCATTCTCCACGGCAAGCCACATGCTAGGTAACAAAAGAAGTCTCAATAAATTTAAAAAGATTGAAATCATACCAAGTATCTTCTCTGACCACAACGGAAGGAAACTAGAAATTAATAACAGAAGGAAATACGGAAAGTTCACACATATGTGGAAATTAAATAACACATTTTTAAACAACCAGTGGGTCAAAGAAGAAATCACATGGGAAATGAGGATATACTCAGAGATGGATGAAAATGAAAGCACAACGTATCAAAGCTTATGGGGTACAGTGAAGGCAGTGCTTAGAGGGAAATTTTATAGCAGTAAATCTCTACATTAAAAAAAAATAAAGATGTCCAATCAATAACCTCACTTTACAGCTTGAGGAACTAAAAAAAGAAGAGTAAACTAAGCCCAAAGGTAGCAGAAGGGAGAAAATAATTAAGATTAAACCAAAACCAATCATATTGCCATCATGTCGATTCCGACTTATAATGACCCTTTAGGACAGAGTAGAACTGCCCCACAGGGTTTCCAAGGAGCAGCTGGTGGATTTGAACTGCCGACTTTTTGGTTAGCTGCCAAACTCTTAACCACTGCGCCATTAGGGCTCCAATTAAAATTAGAGCAGAGATAAATCAAGTAGAGAATAAAAAACAACAGAATCAATGGAACCAAAAGTTGGTTCTTTGAAAAGATCAATAAAATCAACAAACCTTCAGCTTGACTGACAAAAGAAAGAGAAGATGCAAATAACTAAAATCAGAAATAAAAGTTAGAGACATTACTACTGACCCTAGAGAAATTAAAAAAAAAAGGATTATAAGAGAATACTATGAATAATTTTATGCCAACAATTAGAATACTACAAATAATTGTATGCCAACAACAATTAGATTACCTAGATGGAATGGACAAATTCCTAGAACTTCCAGTATAATGTTAATAGCATTGGTGAAAGTGGGCATCCTTGTCTTCTTCCTGCTCTTAGAGGGAAGGCTTTAAATCTTGAGTAGGATGTTAGCTGTTGGTTTCTTATAAATGTCTTTTGTCATGTTGAAGAAGTCTCCTTCTATTCCTAGATTCCCCAGTCTTTTTATCATGACAGGGTGTTGGGTTTTGTTAAATGCCTTTCCTGCATCAATTGACATGATTTTATAGGGTTATTTTTCTTTCATTCTATTAATGCAGTATATTACATTGATTCATTTTCTGATATAGAACCACCCTTTGCATTCCTGGAATAAATCCTACTTGGTCAGAGTATATAATCCTTTTAATACACTGTTGGATCTGGTTTCTTAGTATTTTGCTGGAGGATTTCTGCATCTATATTCATACAGGATATTGGTCTATTATTTTCTTTTCTTGGGTGTTTTTATCTGGCTTTGGTATCAGAGTAATACTAGCCTCACAGAATGATTTAGGAAGTGTTCTATTCTATTTTTTGGAAGAGTTTCAGGACTGGAGTTAAGTCTTCTTTAAATGTTGGGTAGAACTGACCAGTGAAGCCATTTGGACCTGGATTTTTCTTTGATGGGAGGTTCTGTTTACTGATTCAAGCTCTTCATGAGGGCTACCCAGGTAGTCATAAGGCCCGAGTTCTAACTCATGAGGAACCAGCTTTGGGCAGCTAAACAATAGAGAAAGGCTCCATGGGCAGTTGATGAGGACAGGGTCCTTTTACCTTGTGACCTAGCCCCATGGGGCTGGGTGATCTAAAGTGCAGGGAATTGTGCAGACTCCTGAGCCTACAGCTGGTGCCAGATGACCTGGCCTTGGGTGGCCAGAGATGTCCTGGCCTAACTCTGGATGGTTAGGGTGAGAGAGGAAGTGCCCTAGAAGAAGTGGCTTGTGACAAGGATCTTGGAGATGTGGGAAGGTGAAGCCTGAGACGTTTCCAGGTCAGAAGAGCATTCGTGCTGACCCTTGCCGTGCAGTTAGTAATAAACGCAGGGTTCACACACCTTCTCCCTTAGTAGCGCACTCAGCAAGGACAGCAGCGTCACACAAAGTGCATGCATGATTTTGATAATAACTTTGATGGAAATAAAACTCTAAAAAGAAATCTGTAACACCTGAGAATATGTGGGCAATCCCTGTGTGGTGGCGAGATGAGAAGGCAGAGGGGGACAGGAGCTGGTTGAATGGACATGGGGAACACAGGGTGGAGGGGAGGAGTGTGCTGTCTCATTAAGAGGAGAGCAGCTAGGAGTACACAGCAAGGTGTGTATAAGTTTTTGTAGGAGAGACTGACTTGATTTGTAAACTTTCACCTAAAGCATGATAAAAAAAAAAAAACTATAAATGTATACAATTCTGACCATAAAGCAAAAAGAAGAGCTGGGAAGGTCTGATATTCAGGGTATAGATAGAATTCTAGATAATATAATTTGATAGAAGTAGGGAGACAAAACCCCAGGGTATAGGTAAAGTTTCAGGCAAGCTTGGGCTGAAGAGATTTCAGCTCCTTCCCTTAGCCCAGGGTAGCCTCCTGAAGACTAGAGCAGCTTTCTCATGACTACCTGGGCTGGCACCTTCCAACAGCCCTCACTTACCAGTTCTCCGTCACTTACCTGCACACTGAGCATCTGACGTCTCTCTTTCCAACATCCAAGGTTGCTTCCCTTGCTCCAGTAAGGAGATCGTGTTTGGCTTAGAAATGGACAGTCCTGTTTCCAGGGGAATAAAATTGAGAGCAAGAGTGAGACAGACAGACAAATCAACATGTCACAGCTGTCCCAGGACTCAGATCCAACCTCTTGGTCATTAGCCAAGAAAACACATTAGAGGAAGGGCCAGTGAATGGAATGATGCTTATAGCGAGGATGAGGAAGACAAAGCTTCTTCCATAACAGTTCTCGAAGTGTGGTCCACTGAACAGCAGCAGCATCACCTGGGAACTTTTCAGAAATGCAAATTCTGAGGCCTTCACTCAGACCTACTGAATTAGAAACAAGAATGGTTCTCAGACTTTTAACAGGCACCAGAATCATTGGGAGGATTTATTAAAACCCAGAATGATAGGCCCCATTTGCAGAATTTCTGATTCTGTAGGTCTACAGAGTGTCGGTGTTAGCTGCTGTCTAGTCAGCTCCAACTAATGGCAGAAGATGGTACCGAGTTCTGCGTCATCTGCACGATAGTACGCATGTATGAGTCCACTGCTGTGGCTACTGTTCTCAATCTATCTCATTGAAGGTTTCCCTCATGTTCACTGACTTTCTAACAAACATGATGTCCTTTTCTAGCACTTGGTCTTTCCTGATGATGTGCCCAAAGTAAGCAAGCTGACACCTTGGCATCCTCACTTCTAAGGTGCATTCTGGTTGTATTTCTTCTAAGAGTGATTTGTTCATTTTTCTGGCAGTCCATGGTATAGTTAATATTCTTTGCAATGCTACAATTTGAATGTATCAATTCTTCTTTTGTCTTTTTTCATTGTCCTGTTTTTGCATTAATATGAGGTGATAGAAAAGACCATGGCTTGAGTCAGGTGCACCTTAGTCGTTAAAGTGACATCTTTGTTTTCCAAAACTTTAGAGGTCTTTTGCAGTAGATTTTTCCAATGAAATATGTCCTTTGATTTCTTCACTGTTGCTTCCATGGGTGTTGATTGTTGATCCAAGTAGAACTGAATCCTTGACAACTTCAATTTCTTCACTGACCAGTTGTGAGGATTTTCATTTTCTTTACATTCAAGTGTAATGCATACTGAAGGCTGTGGTCTTGTACCTTCACCAGTAAGTGCTTCAAGTTGTTTTCATTTTCAGCAAGCAAGGTTGTGTCATTTGCATATCAGAGGTTGTTAATGAGTCTTCCTTCAATCCTGATGCTGTGTTCTTCTTCAGATAGTCTACCTACCTTCTTGGATAATTTGTTCAGCATAGATTGAGTAACTGAAAGGATACAACCCTGATGTATACCTTTTCCAACTTTAAATCACACAGTATCCCCTTGTTCTGTTCAAACGACTGCCTCTTGATCCATGTACAGGTTCCACGTGAACACAGTTAAGTGTTCGGGAATTCCCATTCTTCACGTTATCCATAATTTGTTATGATCCACATAGTCGAATTACTACGCATAGTCAACAAAACACAGGTAAACATCTTTCTGGTATTCTCTGCTTTTGGCCAAGATATATCTGACATCAGCAATGATATTGCTTGTTCCACATCCTCTTTTGAATCCATGTCCTCTTCAGAATCTGGCTTGAACTTCTGGTGTTCCCTGTGGATGTACAGCTGCAGTCATTTTTCAGTGATTATCTTCAGCAAATTTTGTTAGCACATGATATTAATGATATTGTTCAATATTTCCACATTCCATTTGATTGCCTTTTTTTGGATAGGCATGAATATGGATCTCTTCCAATGAGTTGGCCAAATTTCTTGACATAGATGAAAAAGTGCTTCCAGTGTTGCAGCAGTCTGCAGAAGGATCTAAAATGGTACTCTGTCAATTCCTGGAGCCTTGTTTTGCCTCCAGTGCAGCTTGAACTTCTTCCTTCAGTACCAGTGGCTCTTAATCATATGCTAACTCCGGAAATGGTTAAAGTCAATCAATTCTTTATACTGACTCTGTGTATTCCTTCCACCTTTTTTTGATGCTTCCTGTGCCATTCAGTTTTTTGCCCATAAATTCTTCAATAATGCAACTCTAGGTTTGAATTTTCTCTTCAGTTTTTTCAGCTTGAGAAATGCTGATCGTGGTCTTCCCTTTTTTCTAACTCCAGACTTTTAAATACTTCATCCAGAGAGCTTCTAGAGAGTGGGGCCCCATAACTTGCATTTTAACAAATTCCCAGGTCATGCTGATACGGCCATTCCAAAGCACCATTCTACAAAAGAGAGCTGATGACTTCCAACTCTATCAAACTATCTCCCTCCATTTCCTGGAAATAAAACTAAAACCAAAACCAAATCCAGTGCCGTCGAGTCAATTCCGACTCATAGCGACCCTACAGGACAGAGTAGAACTGCCCCATAGAGTTTCCAAGAAGCACCTGGCGGATTCAAACTGCCGACCCTTTAGTTAGCAGCTGTACCACTTAACCACTACGCCACCAGGGTTTCCTTTCCTGGGAATAAAATAGGAAGTAGAAATTCAGCTAAGCACTTTAGATATGCCCTAGATATTCCCAATGGAGGAAACAAAAACACCCCAGAGGGAAGATTTTGAATTACAAGGGAGAGACATCCTTACCAAGCCATACCAAGTTCTTGTAGTTCTCCAGCATGACATCTCTGTATAAATCCCTCTGAGATGAGTCCAGCCCTTCCCACTCCTCTTGGGAAAAGTCCACAGCCACATCCCTGAAGGTCACCATTCCCTGAAATAAAAAATTATTTTTCGCCAAGCACCCAGACCCCATCTGGTTCTAGCAAAAAAGAATTCTGCCAGAGTTCAAAGTTCTAAGAGATTCAAAGAAAATAATTATTAGGAAACAATTATGAGCCCAGGTTTTTCAAATACTTTTAGGGAGAAAGATTGAAAACTGACTCATCCCTTGACATTAATTTTTGTGAAAAAGACAAAAAACTAGCTTATAACATTAAATAGTATATGAGCAAGGACTAAATTGTATGTTATATACACTAAGTATAAAGAAACTCTTATACAGAATTCCTTTATATTCCTAAAACTGGAATGTGTGTAGTACACAGTAGTGAAGAAAGACCTTGAATTGAGCTTTAACAAAAGGGTATGGTCTGAATTTAGAATGTATCCTGAATAAATAAAGAGGTATATGTGAAAAGATATAAACAGAACTTTCACTGGAAGTTTCTATGAAAAATAGAAAAAAGCTTTCATGTCCAAAAAGAGAGTGTAGACTATACCACTAGGCTGTGTGCTGTATAAGCGGAAGGGTATATGTTTTATAAGACCTGTCAATGCTTAAAAACCAGAGTTCCAGTTTATAGGATATGGTCTTTTTATTAAAAATAATAAACTGTCAAATACAGTTATTCTCCATAGCGGAGCTATGGCCAGTAATTGTGTGACTTCCGTGTGCTCCTCTATCCTTGTCTGCGTCCTGGGAGGCTGATCTGCATTGACTACGTCGGTACACTCCTTTTCCCTACCCCGTTTTCAGCTAGCTTCAGTCACAAGTAAGAGATGAGAAGGAGGCAAGTGAAGGCACAGTATTTATTCCCCTGGCTCCCTCCCAGCTGTGCCACTCTGGGTAACCTCTGTCCCTCAATCAAAGATCATACTGACTGTAAGAGGCCCTCTCCACACAGGACTCTCTGTCTGTAGGTAGAGACACAGGGTTAATAAGGGAACTCTGCTCTTACAGGCCCAGAATACAGTACTATCCTTTATGGTTTCTCTATATCCTAATCATATCTGGCAAATAGGCCCCTTTGAGTTTCTTGCTAGAACCGACTGATACACCTGCTGACCCAATGTACTTCGAGAATATATGACCAGAGATCCCAGAAAATCACTGCTAGACAACTCTACTACACTTCCCTAATAGATTCACTCTCCCATTCCCATGATGACTCTTTCATACCTTCTCTCTCTCTCAAACCACCAATCCTCTTCCCATTCTTGCTTTGAGCTGCTGACCCTGGTCCTCCTTTCACTGAGAAAATAAGAACAATAGGAAAAGAACTTCCTCAGACTCCTGCCACTGTATCTACTTACCTACCTGCATCTGTACTCATATATTTTGCCTTCCCTGTTACTATGGATAAACCTCTAAGCTCCTATCTAAGACTAACTCCTCCACTTGCCTACTTAAGGACATTGTCGCCTCTTTCCCTTGTAGTGTCACAATTCAGTAACAACCTTTCTCACTTCACTGGGTTATTCCTATCAGCATATGAACTGATACAGTATCTTCCAACTTATAAGTAAATACATAAATTCTCTTCAGTGATCTCACTCTAGCTATTGCTCCATTTCTCTACTCCTCTTAATAACAAAACACTTCCAAAGAGTGTCCAATAGAATTATAATGTGAGCTATATATATGATTTTAATTTCCAGTAGCCACATTAAAAATTTTAATAAAAATAAGTAATATTAATTTAATAATATATTTTATTAACTATGGAGCCCTGGTAGTAGAGTGGTTAAGAGCTATGGCTGCTAACCAAAAGGTCACAATTCGAATCCACCAACCGCTCCTTAGAAACCCTATGGGGCAGTTCTACTCTGTCCCGTAGGGTTACTGTGAGTAGGAATCGACTCGATGGCAATGAGATTGTTTGGAAACCCTGGTGGCATAGTGATTAAGAGCCTACAGCTGCGAACCAAAAGGCCGGCAGTTTGAATCCACCAGGTGTCCCCTAGAAACTCTATGGGACAGTTCTACTCTGTCCTATAGGGTCGCTATGAGTCGGAATCGACTTGACGGCAATGGGTTTGGTTTGGTTTTAGGTTTTATTTAACTAATACATATATATACACACATATGTATATGTGTGTGTGTGTGTGTGTATATATATATATATATATATATATATATATATATATATATATATATATATATATATATATATACGGAAACCTTGGTGGCGTAGTTAAGAGCTACCACTGCTAACCAAGATGTCAGCAGTTTGAATCCATCAGGTGCTGCTTGGAAACCCTATGGGGCAATTCAACTCTGTCCTGTAGAGTCACTATGAGTTGGAATCAACTCCATGGCAAGAAACTTTTTTTTTTTAAACATAAATGTTATCATTTCAATATGTAATCAATACAAAAAATTAATGAGACACTTTACATTCTTTTTTTTTGTACCGAGTCTTCAAAATCCAGTATGTGTTTTACACTTTCAGCATATTTCAGTTGTGACTAGTGGCTACTGTGTTGGCCAGCACAGACCTAGAATCACTGTCTCCGTTACCTTCCATTCTCTCTTTAGCCCACTATAATGACACTTTCATCCCAAACACTTCATAAAGTAGCTCTTGTCAAGGGTATCAGCAACTTCCAGTCTGTCAAATCCAATGGTCAGTTCTCAGTCTTCATCTTCCTCAGTCTCTCTCAGCAGAACTTAACTCAGCTGATTACCCCTCCTTGAAACGCTTTCTGCTCTTGAACTGCAGGACCCATAGTCTCCTGATTTTCCTTCTATATCAGTAGTTAGTTCTTCTCAGTCTCTTTCGCTGGTACCTCCTTTTTCTTGTCAGCCTCTAAATGTCTAATGCCCTAAGCTCAGCTCTTGAACGTCTTCCCTATCTACATTCACCACAACCCCACCCTCAAGATAGTCTCATCCTTAGAACCCTCATCCGTTGCTGGTAGGGATGCAAAACGGTATAGCTGCTGTGGAAAACAGTTTGACATTTCCTCAAAAAGTGAAACATAGAACTACCATGTGACAGTAATACCAATCCTAGGTATATGCCTAAAAGAATTGAAAGCAGGAATTCAAACAGAAACTTGTACACCAATGTTCACTGCAGCACTGTTTACAACAGCCAAAAGACAGAAACAACCTAAACGTCCATCAACAGATGAATAGATAAACAAAATGTGGCACAGAGATACAATGGAATATTACTCAGCCATAAAGAGAAATGAAGCCCTGATACATGCTACAACACGGAGGAACCTTGAAAACATTATGCTGACTTATATAAGTCAGTCACAAGAGGACAAATAATGTGTGATCCCACTTATATGAAATGGGCAAATACAAAGAGAAAAAAGTTATTAGTGCTTACCGGGGGTGGGAGGGAGGAGAGAAGAGGGAGTGTTAGCTCAGTGGGCACTAAGTTTCTATTGAAGGTGGTAGAACAATTTGGAAAAGGGTGGTGGTGATGGTCGCACAACATGATGAACAAAACCAGTATCACTGAATTGTACATGTATAAAATGTTGACTTGGTAAATGTTTTGTTATATTTATTTTTACCACAATAAAAAACCAAACCCATTGCTGTCAAGTCGATTCCAACTCATAGCGACCCTATAGGACAGAGTTGAACTGCGCCATAGAGTCTCCAAGGAGCACCCGACAAATTTGAACTGCCGACCCTTTGGTTAGCAGCCGTAGCACTTAACCGCTACGCCACCAGGGTTTCCTTTACCACAATAAAACAATTAAAAAACATAATTTCATCCTATGCCATGGCTTTAAATACTTGATGGCTCCCAAATTCACCTCTCCAGTCTTGATCTCATTTCTGAATTCCAAATATATACTCACATTCCATGTGGATGTCCAACAAGTCTCTTAAACCTAATATACTGAAAACTCAATTCTTAATTTCTATTCCCACCCCAACTCTGTCTTCCCGTCACAGTAAGTAGCATGACCATTTATGCAGTTGTCCAGGCCAAAACCTTTGTAATTCTTGACTTTCTTTTTCCTCTCACACCCCAGGGCTAATCCATGATCAAATCCCGTAATTTCTGTCTCCAACATATATCCAGAATCTTACCACCTCCAGTGCCACCACCATGGTCCAAGCCTCTATCACCTCCCATCTGGATTACTGTATTAGTCTCCAGACTGGCCTCTCGTATCCCACCCTTTTAAAATAAAAATCACATCACATCACAAACACTTCAATGGTTCCCCTCACACTTAGAACAAAACTCCAAGTTCTCTTCATAATTTTATGTAACTTGGCCCCTAGCTACTCCTCTGACCTCCTCGTGCTCGTGAGTCACTGGCTACTCGCTTTTCCTAGGACACATCAAACACGCCCCCACCTTAGTACCTTCGTACTTGCTGTTCCTTCTGCTTTTAAAGCTCATCCCCAGATCTCCCCAAAACTTACTCCCTTTCACTGAGGCCTCTGCTTAAATGTCATCTCCTCAGAGGCTGTCCCTGACCTCTCTACTCCATAAGGCACTCCACAGTCACACCCTATGCCTTTATTTAACTCGCACAACAAACCACAATCCAACCAAAGAAGACACTCCTCTTCCATTACACGTTTGAGGATAACACTAAGTAAAAAAGATACTAAGTGTTTTGTAGAAGGACTATATGAACAAAAGGTGGAGAGATAAGTGGAGAAGGTGCTCACTAGACCATCTGTGACTCTCCCTGTGGTCTCAAAGTCCAGAAAAATAAGGTGGAATTTGTGCAAACAAAACGAAAACATCAACTTACTTGGGACATGGCTTTACAAAGTCCAACAGCCATTTCTCCTTCCTTCTTCAGTTTTCTCTTTGGGAGAAGAACAAAATCCTGGGAAGGGAGAGTTAAGGAAGAATAAATGGCAGACCAGCCCTATTTTGTTGGTTCAAGATGGGCAAAGATAGAACTATTCTCCCTTTATGGTGTCCACATCCTCATTACATGGGGCAGTACCAGCCCTTCCAAGACCTGAGTAAGAGGCCAAAACTAAACTTGACCTCTGAAATCCTGGAGGGTACTATGGTCACGCAGGCTGAACTCGACAAAATCTAACGTCCACCCTATGGCCAACAAGGTTGATTATGATCTGACCTCTGGATGCCTTCTGGCCCCATTTCTTACCAATCGCCCCCTGCTTACCCCACTCTACACAGGACTCCTTGGTGTTCCTCAGACACCATGCACAGTCCTCCTTTAGGGCTGCTGCTCCATGTGCTTCCCTCTGCCTGGAACCCTCTTCTCCCCAGTAGTAGCATACCTCACTCCCTCTCTTCATTCCCGTCTGCTCAAATGCTACTACCCGAAAGGGGTTTCCTGGAACATCCTACTTAAGGAAAACTTCCCTTCCAGTAACTCTCTTTTCCTTACCCTGATTTATGTTTCTTCTTAGTATTTATTACCATCTGACATGTTACATATTCTTTTTCCATTTCTCATCTGTCTCCTCCACGCCCTCCCCACCCCCACAAAGTCTTAAGATCAAAGAGATCTAGGATACGTTTGGTTCACTGGTATAACTGCAGTGCTAGAACAATGCTGGAACTGTTGTAGGTGCTCAAAAAATATTTGGTAAATTAATAAATAAATCTTACTGTGCCTCCCATAATATAAATAATGATGTTACACATGTTGCGTATATCATTATCTCATTTAATTCTCCCCAAGGTAGATATCCCCATTTCCCCATTTTACAAATAAGCCAAATTGAGGTTCAAAAACCATAAGCAATGAACCCAAAGTTACAAGCATCCAACCAAGATATGACTCAGAAACTGGTCCTCTTTCAAGAAGCCACAATGTCTAAATGGGAAATACTCAGCAAAACCTGAGGAATCAGTGCCATATATTCCTTAAAGAAGCATCTTCAGAGATGGTAGACATTACCTTTATTACCCCACAGAAGATGCACCCTGAGGGACGCAGCAAATTTTAATTCTAAATTAACAACAAACTGTGCAGCATGAAACAAGTCCTTGTCCACTCAGAGGCAAGATTTCTTCATTCTGAAAACGGGGATAATTGTGTGACCTAGAATTGAGGCTACCTGATTCGTCCTGAGCTACTTCACACTTAGCCAACTCAGTCTCTAGGAAGTTGTTTCCTTAGTGAAGTGCAGTTTGAAATTGCCCACTATTGCCTGTGCAACCTGAGGAGAATCAGTGCAGTCTTCCCGGCATCTGGACGCAGCAGCCCTGAACAGTACAGGCCTAAAAGAAACTTAAGTCTCGGTTTGCAAATACCTGTGTATTCCTTAGATATGTCTCTGTATTTGAGATGAGCCACCAACCTCTAAAACAAACTGTGATAAAAAGACTTGGGCTTTATAGCCCCCAGACCCAGGTGACTCTCCACTCCTTTTCTCATTAACTACATAACTGTGGGCAAGTTCTCTCTCAGAACCTTTCTTTATTCACTGTCAAAAAGTGTCACCCTAGTTCCCATTGAGATTCTACACAAAAATTTGGGGAAAAAATGAGGACATTTTTCTTTACTGAGAGAGTCAGCCCTGGAAACTTAGCTTACTTGGTACATAAGAAATAAAGCCATGAATCCAACCTCTGTCAGCACCAAAATGGAAAAGTTTTGACAAGGACAAGGCTAAAATCTCCAACTCAATGGCCTAAGCAGAGGAAGACTGGGCTTCAGGCTGGGCTTTCCTCCAGCAGGGGCAGCCAGTTTGAGGATGATCTCACTACAGTGTCTTTTAGACTGGGTCCTGTTACTCGCAAGAGGACTGAAGAAAGAGATCCAGATTAAGTTACATGTCCGTAAAGTTCCTAGTCCAAGACCAGGAAAAATCCCCTCCAATACCTTCAGGGCCCAGGGCTCTCAGTTTTCACCCTCACAATGTGGGAAAGATCAAAGAGTTTAGTAATTAAGTGCAAGGACTCTGAAGGCAAACTGCCTTGGTTCAAGTCCCCATTCTGTCACTTATTAACGGTGTAAACTTGGGCAAGTAATTTTGATCTTTCTGTACTTCACTATCACACACTACGTCTCACACAATGAAGCCCACAATCGCACATACACATTTCAGTTCTCAACCAATAGCACACAGTCTCACAATCACAACCATAATCTCTCTCTCTCACTGTCTCACACACACACCACTCTAGCACGAAAACAGGGAAATGGTCACACACAATTACTCCAAGAGCGACAGTCACGCACACTCAGCGACAGACCACACAAAGTCATATATTCTGTCACACAACTCACGAAAATTATACCTTCAGAGATAGTCATGGTCACACAAAATCGCACCTGTCAGCTACATTCAGTTATATCCGCAGAGACACGTGGACAATCACATTCACACTGCGACACATACACACAGTCTCACGCGCAGTCTCTCACACCCATATACAATAGCATAGTTGTAGCTGCACACACAAACGCACATATTCATACACAGACCCAGACTGTCAGTCACGCACAATCGCACACACACAGTGACATAAATCATATCCTGTCACATCCACAGCCTCACAGTTACACATGGAGCCCTACACAAGGTGACACACTCTCACACAGTCTCCCTGGCAGCGCCCGCCAGGTCCCCATCCCCGCCACTGCCGGTCGCCCGAGCCTGGCCCTGGCCTGCTGCTGTAGCTCGCGGCCGGGTCCACCTCACCTCCCGGAACCACGGCTCCAGCATCCGGCCCCGCAACCTGGGACCTGCGACCTCGCCTCCCAGAATGCCCCGCGGGGAGGAGCACTATGGAGCAGGGCGGGGACCCTGGCGCGCGTGAAACGAGCTTCGCGCCGCGGGCTTCTTCGCTGAACTACATTTCCCAGAAGGTCCAGCGGCCACCTCCCACTCGGCGTCTGTGCTACGGGCGGCCGCGGCGGACAATGCCGGTGCGCGGTTACCTTGTGCGAAGTGACGGTGGGTAACTATGACAGTGAGGCTGCGCGTGTGCGTGACTGTGACTGAACGTTCGGTGTATCTTTCGCCGCACATCTTTGTGCTTGCGCATCGTGGGGGGCAGTGGTTCTGTCAGTGCAGTGAGCGTCGGCATTTTAAATCACGTCCCTGTGATTGGGGGTCGTTGCGTGAAAGACTGTGGGTGTGTCACGCCGAAAAATGAGAGTGAGTGTGGGTGTGTGAGTGAGACTTTGGCTGACTTTGGGGGCGACCATTTCTGTAACTGTGTTCTTGTCCCAGACGCTGCAGGAGTTTACCTCTGACAGGCGGGGTAGCATCCTTCCTTTGCTCCTCGGCTTACCGTTTGAGTCTGGTGCGGTCTGTGTCATCCCGTTTTTATATCCCTTTTTCTACTTGCACTTAATGTAATCCCGGGCACGGAAGGGTTATTAGGTTCATTTGTACAGGGACACTCCTTTGTACCAAAGCCGTTTGTAATTTGCAGCAGATAGCTCTTGGGTTCCTCTTCCTGGTGTTTTCAACTTTTGGCTTTACAAATTAGAGCCCAGCTTTGAGAAAACTGCCCAGTCAGGAGGACAAGACGGTGAGCCCCTGAAATAAAGTTCCAAGCCAAGCAGCATTTTTCCGCATCCCCAAACCCTGGAAGATTTGAAAGGTGCACCCAAGTCAGGATCCTAGTAAGCAGGGGTGTGTGAAAGCAAGCAGACGTGGTGGAAATGAGAACCCATCCTTGGAGGATACATCCCCCAAATCCCTCCCCACTGAGAAAGCGCTGTAACAGTTAGGGCAGGAGAGTCTTGGACAAAAGGATTCTGGCTAGTAGGTCTGGGATGACTTGCTATTTATCGCGTAAAATTGGGCAATGTTACTTTGAGAAGAAAGCAAGCGTTTCTTTGTAAGGCTCTAAAACAAATCCTCATTTAAGAGTTGAGTTGCTTTATTGCGGGAATTTACAATGATAATTGTGGTTTTATACTTGACAAATACATTGAACAGTTCTTCCCTGGACTTGTCAGGTAGGTTAAAGGATATCTGGGACATTTCACGCTGAGATGCTGGAAATTTGAGATTCCATTTTTGACTGGCAAGGTATACCTTCAGAGAAACTTTGGATCATGTATGACTATCTCTTCCTATGTCAGTAATTATTTTTCTTATCTCACACCACCAAGTCCAAAGCTGGTTTGAATTAGTCATCTCCTAGGAGTATGGCATTTTCCTCGAAGTATCCCCAGTGATTATGAGGGATCTAACTCCTTTTTTTAAAACGTTTGTTTTGAGAATATACACAGCAAAATATGCTGATTTTTGCCTTTTGATATATACTACTTAATTGGACACCTATACTCCACCATCTTTGTCTGAGATCTGTGTAATGAATATTTTCTCTCAGCATTTTTTTCCACCCCCATTTGATTTTTACAGAATTTGGTAGTTGGTATTGCATCATATTATATCATATCGTATTTTAACATATGTAGTTATTGCACTGGGTTAGAGATGTGACCAAGTTTCATCATCAAAGGGGGAGTTTGTGTTGTTTCTAGTTTTTCTAGTTGTTGCTGGGTGACTTCGGAGAAGATGAAGTATCTGGGGGGGGAGCTACTTTGACGGTACGTGGACACCCAGTGTCTCACCATGATTCTGCCCACTAACTTTAGCATTCATTGATGATTACTGCCTGAAACAATTATTACCATGGAGTTTACCAAAAAGTCATTTTCTATTCCTATCATTCCTTCCACATATTTTACTTCAATTCTACCATATGGAGGAATGTTCCCTTCTTATTTATTTTTTTCAGTGTGGTCTTTTGGATTATTATTAAATAAGTTTTAATCCATGATTCTCACTATATTTGTGTATGTGGTAAATATAGATATTAAAAAAAATTGTCAATTCAATGTTTTTTACAGGTAAAACTAATTATGTTCATTATATGGTTAGCCAACACCACTGTTTCCAAAATTTTCCATCATCCTTAACAGAAGCTCAGCGTCCCCTAAGTGAGAAGTCCCCGTTTCTCCCTCCCCTCCACGTGCCCATGATAACCACTAATAAACTTTGTTGTTGTAGTTTTTGTATATATATGTATATTTTTATTGTGCCTTAGGTGAAAGCCTACAGCTCAAGTTAGTTTCTCATACAAAAATTTATATACACATTGTTACGTGACCTTAGTTGCTCTCCCTATAATGTGACAGCACACTCCCCCTTTCCACCCTGGATTTCCCGTGTCCATTCAACCAGATCCTATCCCCTTCTGCCTTCTCATCCTGCCTCCAGACAGAAGCAGCCGATTTAGTCTCATGCATCTACTTGAACTAAGAAAAATACTCCTCAACAGTATCATTTTATGTCTTTTACTCCAGTCTAATGTTTGTCTGAAGAGTTGGCTTGATGAATGGTTTTAGTTCTGGATTAATAGAGAGTCCGGGGCCATGTCTTCTGGGGTTCCTCTACTCTCAGTCAGACAATTAAGTCTGGTCTTTTTACTAGAATTTGAATTCTGCTCCCTGCTCTGTCAGGAACTCTATGTTGTGTTCCCTATCATGGTGGTCACTGGTGGTATCTGGGCACCATCTACTTCTGGTCTCAGGTTGATGGAGTCTCTGGTTTACGTGGCCCTTTTTGTCTCTTAGGCTCATATTTTCCTGTGTCTTTGGTGTTTTTCATTCTCCTTTGCTCCAGGTCGGCAGGGACTAATTGATGCATCTTAGATGGCCACTTGCTAGCTTTTAAGGCCCCAGGCGCCACTCACCAAAGTGGGATGCAGAACATTTTCTTAATAATAAACTTTGTTGTACCAATTGACTAAGGTAACCCCCAAAACCATGGTCCGCAGACCACTGCCCCTGCTACTCTGTCCCTCCAAATGCTTGGTTGTTTTCAGGAAACTTCTTAGCTTTTGATTTAGTCCATTTCTGCTGAATTCCCCTGTATTGCATGTTGTCCTTTCCTTCACCTAATTTTTGTCTATCTAATTACTGAATTCCTCTCTCCCTCCTCCCCACCCTCATAACCATCAAAGAATATTTTCTTCTGTGTTTAAACTCTTTGAGTTCTTATAATACTGGTCTCATACAATATTT
Organism: Elephas maximus indicus; assembly: GCF_024166365.1. Classification (NCBI taxonomy): domain Eukaryota; kingdom Metazoa; phylum Chordata; class Mammalia; order Proboscidea; family Elephantidae; genus Elephas; species Elephas maximus. The sequence continues at coordinate 116,021,805 of NC_064829.1, read as the reverse complement.
GTCCTTTTTTAAATAATTTTTATTGTGCTTTAAGTGAAAGTTTACAAATCCACTCAGTCTCTCACACAAAAACCCATATACACCTTGCTACACACTCCCAATTACTCTCCCCCTAATGAGACAGCCCACTCCCTCCCTCCACTCTCTCTTCTCGTGTCCCTTTCACCAGCTTCTAACCCCCTCCACCCTCTCATCTCCCCTCCAGGCAGGAGATGCCAACATAGTCTCAAGTGTCCACCTGATCCAAGAAGCTCACTCCTCACCAGCATCCCTCTCCAACCCATTGTCCAGTCCAATCCATGTCTGAAGAGTTGGCTTTGGGAATGGTTCCTGTCCTGGGGTGACAGAAGGTCTGGGGGCCATGACCACTGGGGTCCTTCTAGTCTCAGTCAGACCATTAAGTCTGGTCTTTTAATGAGAATTTGGGGTCTGCATCCCACTGCTCTCCTGCTCCCTCAGGAGTTCTCTGTTGTGTTCCCTGTCAGGGCATTCATCCGTTGTAGCCGGGCACCATCTAGTTCTTCTGGTCTCAGGATGATGCAGTTGCTGGTTCATGTGGCCCTTTCTCTCTCTTGGGCTCGTAATCACCTTGTGTCCTTTCTGTTCTTCATTCTCCTTTGATCCAGGTGGGTTGAGACCAATTAATGCATTTTAGATGGCTGCTTGCTAGGATTTAAGACCCCAGACGCCCCTCTTCAAAGTGGGATGCAGAATGCTTTCTTAATAGATTTTATTATGCCAATTGACTTAGATGTCCCCTGAAACCATGGTCCCCAGACCACTGCCCCTGCTACGCTGGCCTTCGAAGCTTTCAGTTTATTCAGGATAACTTCTTTGCTTTTGGTTTAGTCCAATTGTGCTGACCTCCCCTGTATTGTGTGCTGTCTTTCCCTTCGCCTAAAGTAATTCTTCTCTACTATCTAATTAGTGAATGCCCCTCTCCCACCCTCTATCCCTCCCCCCTCTCGTAGCAACGAAAGAATGTTTTCTTCTCAGTTTAAACTATTTCTCAAGTTCTTACACTAGTTGTCTTATACAGTATTTGTCCTTTTGCAGCTGACAATTTCACTCAGCATAATGCCTTCCAGGTTCCTCCATGTCATGCAATTTTTCAGATTCCTCACAGTTCTTTATTCATGCGTAGTATTCCATTGTGTGAATATACCATTATTTACCCATTCATCCGTTCATGGGCACCTTGGTTACTTCCATGTTTTTGCCATTGATAACAGTGTTGCAATAAACATGGGTGTGCATATATCTATTCGAGTAAAGGCTCTTATTTCTCTAGGATATATTCCAAGGAGTGGGATTCCTGGATCGTATGGTAGTTCTATTTCTAGCTTTTTAAAAAAGTGCCAAATCGATGTTTCTGGGTTGTTAGAGTAAGATGAAATCTCATTGCAGTTTTGACCTGCATTTCTCTAATGGCTAATGATCAAGAACATCTCCTCATGTATCTGTTAGCTACCTGAATGTCTTCTTCAGTGAAGTGTCTATTCATATCTTTGCCTATTTTGTAATTGGGTTATTTGTCTTTTTGCAGTTGAGTTTTTGCAGTATCCTGTAGGTTTTAGAGATCAGGCGCTGATCAGAAATGTAATAGCTAAAACCTTTTTCCCAGTCTGTAGGTAGTCTTTTTACTCTTTTGGTGAAGTCTTTGGATGAGCATAAGTGTTTGATTTTCTTCCTTGCCAATCTGGATGCCCTTTATTTCTTTATCTAGCTTAATTGCTCTGGTTAGGACTTCCAGCACAATGTTGAATAAGAGTGGTGATAAAGGGCATCCTCGTCTGGTTCGCAATCTCAGCGGGAATGTTTTCAGGCTGTCTCCATTTAGGGTGATGTTGGCTGATGGCTTTGTATAAATGCCCTTTATTATGTTGAGAAATTTTCCTTCTATTCCATTTTGCTGAGAGTTTTTATCATAAGTGTTGGACTTTGTCAAATGCCTTTTCTGCATCAATTGATAAAACCATGTGATTCTTGTCTTTTGTTTTATTTATGTTGTGGATTAATTGTTTTTCTAATGTTGAACCGTCCCTGCATACCTGGTATGAATCCCACTTGGTCATGAATTTTTTTTTGATATGTTGTTGAATTCTATTGGCTAGAATTTTGTTGAGGATTTTTGCATCTACATTCATTAGGGATATAGGTCTATAATTTTCTTTTCTTGTGGTGTCTTCCCTGCTTTTCCTGTTATTGATTTCCATTTTTATGATCTTATGGTCAGAAAAGATGCTTTCTAATTTTCGAAGTTTTGAATTCTGCTAAGGCTTGCTTTATGACCTAATCTGTGGTCTATTCTAGGGAATGTTCCATGTGCACTAGAAAAGAAAGTATACTTGGTTGCTGTTGGGTGGAGTGTTCTGTATATGTCTACGAGGTCAAGTTGGTTGATTGTGGCATTTAGATCTTCCATGTCTTTACTGAGCTTCTTTCTGGATGTCCTGTCCTTCACCGAAAGTGGTGTGTTGAAGTCTCCTACTATTATTGTGGAGCTGTCTGTCTCACTTTTCAATGCTGATAGTTTGTTTTATGTATCTTGCAGCCCTGTCACGGGGTACATAAATATTTAATATGGTTATATGTTCTTGGTATATTGTCCCTTTAATCATTATATAGTGTCCTTCCTTTTCCTTTCTGATGGATTTAACTTTAAAGTCTATTTTGTCAGAAATATTGCCACTCCTGCTCTTTTTTGATTGTTGTTTGCTTGATATATTTTTTTCCATCCTTTGAGTTTCAGTTTGTTTGCGTCTCTAAGTCTAAGGTGTGTCTCTTGTACGCAGCATACAGATGGATCTTGTTTTTTAAACCATTCTGCCACTCTCTGTCTCTTTATTGCAGCACTTAGTCCATTTACATTCAGGGTAATTATGAATAGGTATGAATTTAGTTCTATCATTTTGATGTCTTTTTTTGTGCGTTGACAGTTTCTTTTTCCCACTTAATTTTATGTGCTGAGTAGGTTTTCTTTCTATATTGTCCTCATATTTGTTGTTCTTGATTTTGTTTCTCCTGAGTCTGTATTTTTCCCTTGTATTTTATTTTGATGAGTAGGATAGTTTGTCTCCTTTGTGGTTACCTTATTATTTACCCCTATTTTTCTAAACTAAAACTAACTTTTATTTCTTTGTATCGCCGTATCTTTGTCTCCGTATGGAAGGTGTATGATTACATTATTATTTTAATGTTGTCTTCTTTTATATAATACCATCGCTGTTACCCTGTGTTGAGCTTTTTTTTTTTTTTGATTTCCCTGTCTGGGTGGACTTCTGGTTGCTCTGCCCAGTGTTCTGGTTTTGGGTTAGTACGTGATATTATTTGATTTTCTAACCAAAGAACTCCCTTTAGTATTTCTTGTAGTTTTGGTTTGGTTTTTACAAATTCCCTCAACTTGTGTTTATCTGGAAATGTCTTAATTTCACCTTCATATTTAAGAGACAGTTTTGATGGATATGATTTTTGGCAGGCAATTTTTTCCTTTAATTTTTTAAATATGTCATCCCGTTGCCTTCTTGCCTGCATGGCTTCTGCCGAGTAGTCCGAGTTTATTCCTATTGGCTCTCCTTTGTAGGTGACTTTTGTTTTATCCCTCGCTGCTCTTATAATTGTCTCTTTATCTTTGGTTTTGGCAAGCTTGATTATGTCTTTGTAACTTTCTTTTAAGATCTACCTTATGTGGAGTTCGATGAGCATCTTGGATAGATATCTTCTCAACTTTCACAATATCAGGGAAGTTTTCTGCCAACAAATCCTCAACAATTTTCTCTGTATTTTCTGTTATCCCTCCCTGTTCTGGTACTCCAATCACTTGTAGGTTATTTCTCTTGATAGAGTTCCACATGATTCGTAAGGTTTCTTCATTCTTTTTCAATTCTTTTATCTGATTTTTCTTCAAATATATTAGTACCAAGTGATTTCTCTTCGAGTTAAGAAATTCTAGCTTCTACTTGCTCAATTCTGCTCCTCTAACTTTCTACTGTTATCTAATTCTGAAATTATATTGTTAATCTTCTGAATTTCTGATTGCTGTCTGTCTATGGATTTCTCCAGCTTATTAAACTTTTATGTTCCTGAATAATCTTTCTGATTTCTTCAGTTGCTTTACCTATGTGTTCCTTGGCTTGTTCTGCGTATTGCCTCATTTCCTTCCTGAAGTCTTGAAGGGTTCTGTACATTAAACTTTTGTATTCTTCATCTGGTAATTCCAGGAATACACTTTCATCTAAAAGATCCCTGGATTCCTTGTTTTGAGAGCCTGTTCAGGTGATCGTGGTCTGTTTCTTTATGAGACTTGATATTGACTGTTGTCTCCGAGCCATCTATAAGTTATTGTATTAGTTTATGCTTGCTTACTGTGTCATAACTGCTTGCTTTGTTTTGTTTTGGTATACCCCTATGGGTTGCTTGAGTAAGCTACCTTGATTATTTTCACCTTTGGAGCTCTGGTGTCCTGTCCCCAGCTGGCTAGAGCTGTTATCAGGTATTATCAGTCTAGGAGTCCATTCAGTTTTTTCTTGTATGAATTCAGCTCAGGTTTCCAGGTAGCTGATATCAAGTGTGTGCTACGGGCTGTGTCCTACAGTCTTAGAGGGGCAGAGGTGATTGGCATATATACCAGTATCTGATTGCAACAGGGGGTCATGCTCTAAACAAGGCAGGGGGCTGATAACCAACCCCCAAGTGTCTCTGAGGAAAACGCATCTCTGTTCCCTAGAACGTGCTGGTGGGTGGGTTCTGCAGACGGACCATGGGCACCCAAAGTTTTTGTTGTAAGGACTGGGAGGTACCAGTTATCTTTGGACCGCTGTCGTGGGTGGTTGGGTGACCTGAGTGGAGCTACCAGTCCTTAGGTCCCTGTTGTGGGTAGGCGAGGACCTTGTTTAATACGCAAAGCAATGTCAAACGTCAAATACCCCCCTCTCCACCGCACAGCTGAAATGGTTGGAGTTTGCCAACAAGGGCCTGTTCTCCAGAAATAGACCCACACAGGTCCATATAGAAGGGAAAGGTGCTCAAGGTCCACGGATGGTTTATGCCTGGACAGGAGCCGCTTCTGTCCTGAGCTCCCCCAATTAATGGGGCTAGCAAGTTCTCTTTTCCCCCCAGTTGCAAATTTTTTCCTTCCCCAAGGCCAGGAGGATGGCTCTAGTTCCTCACCACAGTCTATCTCAGGCCCAGGAATTCAGCCGCTGAAGCTGGCTTGGGGTGGGGGAGACGCGGTAAAATACATGCAAGTACTGAGCTTTTGCCAACAGCACGCGGTTCTCCTCAGGTTCCGGAGGTGTGAGTGGGCTGTGTGGCTGGCTGCTTCTTCCTGAGGAAACTGCGGCCAAACGCTAGTACCAGCCCACTGCCGCCACTGCTGCTCAGGAATGGTGCCTGAGGGCTCCCCACGATTCAGGTCCGGTAACCCCTCTCCACTTCTGAACGGCCTCTCCCTCGCCCTGCCCCTCAGTTCATTGTCTAAGCTTGCGTTTGATGCTCAGGGCTCCCAGCTTGTCACAAATATACTCGTTTCGCTTGTCTTTTCGGGTCTTTGTTGTAAAGAGGGCTCGACAGAAGCTTGTCTATTCTGCCATCTTGGCTCCACCTCCAATATCTGTCCTTTTGCAACTAATTTCACTCAGCATAATGCTTTCCAGATTCATCCATGATATCAGATGTTTCGTGGATTCCTCGTTGTTCTTTATTGTTGCATAGTATTCCACTGTGTGAATATACCATAATTTGTCTATTCATGCGTCCTTTGATGGGCACGATATCTTTTTGATATTGTGAACAGTAGTGCAGGGAACATGGGTGTGCATGTATCTATCCATTTGATGGCTTTTATTTCTCTAGGATATATTCCAAGGAGTGGGATTGCTGGATCATATGATATTTCTATTTCAACCTTTTTAAGGAAGTGCCAAACAGATTTCCAAAATGGTTGTACCATTTTACATTCTCACCAGCATTTTATAAGTGTTCAAACTCTCTGCAATCTCTCCAACATTTATTATTTTGTGTTTTTAGGATTAATGCTAGCCTTGTTGGGATGAGATGGTATCTCATTGTAGCATTTCTCTAATGGCTAATGATCGTGAGCATTTCCTCTGTAACTGTTAGCCACCTCTTTGGTGAAGTGCCTGTTCATATCCTTTGCCCATTTTTTAATTGGATTATTTGTCTTTTTGTTGTTGAAGTTTTGCAGTACCTTAGAGATTTTAGAGATTAGACCCTGATCAGATATGCTGCAGCAAAAAATTTTTCCCTAGTCTGTAGATTGCCTTTTTTCCTCTTTTGGTGAAGTCTTTTGGTGAGCATATGTGTTTGATTTTTAGGAGCTCCCAGTTATCTAGTTTCTCTTCTGGTGTTTGAGCATTGCTAGTTATCTTTTATATTCTGTTTATGTCACATATCAGGGTTCCCAATGTTGTCTCTATTTTTATTTCCATTATCTTTTATCATTTTAGATTTTATATTTAGGTCTTTGATCCATTTTTAGTTCTTGTGCATGGTGCGAGATATGGGTCTTGTTTCATTTTTTGCAGAGGAATATCCAGTTATACCACCACCACTTGTTAAAGGGATTGTCTTTTCCCCATTTAATGGATTTTGGGCCTTTGTCAAATATCAGATGCTCATAGGTGGATGAATTTATGTCTGGATTCTCAACTCTGTTCCACTGGTCTATGTATCTGCTGTTGTTCTGACTACCATGGCGATATAACAGGTTCTAAAATCAGGTAGTGTGAGGCCTCCCACTTTGTTCTTCTTCTTCAGTAATGCTTTACTTATCTGGGTCTCTTCCCTTTCCATTTGAAGATGGTGATTTGTTTCTGCATCTCATTAAGAAATGTTGGAATTTGGATCGGGATTGCACTGTATCTGTAGATTGATTGCTTTGGGTAGAACTGACATTTTCACAATGTTGAGTCTTCCTATCCATGAACAAGGTATGTTTTCCCACTTATGTAGGTCTCTTTTGGTTTCTTGTACTATTATGTTGTACTTTTCTTTGTATAGGTCTTTTACATCTCTGGTTAGATTTATTCCTAAGCATTTTATCTTCTTGGGGGCTATTGTAAATGATATTGATTTGGTGATTTCCCTCTTCGAAGTTCTCTTTGTTGGCGTAGAGGGATCCAACTGATTTTTGTATATTTATCTTGTATCCTGATCCTTTGCTGAAATCTTCTATTAGTGCCAGTACTTTTCTTGTGGATTCCCTGGGGTTTTCTCTGTATAAGACCATATCATCTGCAAATAGAGGTACTTCCTTACCAATTTGGATGCCCTCTATTTCTTTTTCTAACCTAATGGCTCTGGCTAGGACCTCCACCCCAATGTTAAGTAAGAGTGGTGCTAAAGGGCATCCTTGTCTGGTTCCCATTCTCAAGAGGAATGCTGTCAGACTCTCCATTTAGGATGATGTTGGGTGTTGGCTTTGTATAAACACCCTTTATTATGTTGAGGAATTTCCCTTCTATTCCCATTCTGCTGAGAGTTTTTATCATGAATGGGTATTGGACTTTGTCAAATGCCTTTTCTTTGTCAATTGATAAGACCATGTGGTTCTTGTCCTTTATTTATGTGATGGATTACACTGATCGTTTTTCTAATGTTGAACCATCCCTGCATACCTGGTATGAATCCCACTTGGTCATGGTGAATGCGTTTTTTGATACATTTTTTAATTCTCTTGGCTAAAATTTTGTTGAGGATTTTTAAATCTATGTTCATGAGGGATATTGGCCTGTAATTTTCTTTTTTCTGGTGTTTTTACCCAGTTTTGGTACCAGGGTTATGTTGGCTTCATAGAATAAGTTTGGGAATATTCCATCCTTTTCTATGTTCTGAAATATCTTTAATAGTAGTGGTGTTAACTCTTCTCTGGAAGTTTGGCAGAATACTCCAGTGAAGCCATCAGCGTCAGGGCATTTTTTTGTTGGGAGTTTTTTTAATCACCTCTTCAATCACTTCTTTTGTTACAGGTTTACTTAGTTGTTCTACCTCTTTGTGTTAGTTTAGGTAGGTAGTGTATTTCTAGAAATTTATCCATTTCCTCTAGGTTCTCAAATTTGTTAGAGTACAATTTTTCATATTATTCTGTTATGATTCTTTTAATTTCAGTTGGGTCTGTTGCAATATCGCCCATGTCATTTCTTATTTGGGTTATTTGCTTCCTCTCCTGTTTTTCTTTTGTTAGTTTGGCCAGTGGTTTATTGATTTTGTTGATCTTTTCAAAGAACCAGCTTTTGATTTTGTTAACTCTTTCAATTGTTTTTCCACTCTCTATTTCATTTAATCCTGCTGTAATTTTTATTCTTTGCTTTCTTCTGGTGCCCGGGGCTTCTTTTGCTGCTCTCTTTCTATTCATTTGAGTTACAAGGTTAATGTTTTTATTCTGGCCCTTTCTTCTTTTTTGGATGTGTGCATTTAGTCCTATAAATTGACCTCTGTGGACTGCTTTTGCTGTGTCCCAAAGGTCTTGGTAGGATGTGTTTTCATTCTTATTGGATTCTGTGAACTTCTTTATTCCATCCTTAATTTCTTCTATAAACCAGTAGTTTTTGAGCAAGGTATTGTTCAGTTTCCATGTGTTTGATTTTTTTTTTCCTTGCTTTTTCTGTTATTGATTTCTACTTTTATGACTTTATGGTCAGAAAAGATGCTTTGTAATATTTCGATCCTTTGGATTCTGTTCAAACAGCTACCTCATGAACGCAATTAAGTGTTCGGGAATTCCGATTCTTCTCAATGTTATCCATAATTTTTTATGATCCACACACAGTCGAATGCCTTTGCATAGTCAATAAAACATAGGTAAACACCCTTCTGGTATTCCCTCCTTTCAGCCATGATCCATCCGACATCATCAACGATATTCCTCGCTCCACATCTTCTTCTGAATCTGGCTTGAATTTTATGGCAATTCCTTGTTGACATACTGTTGCAACCACTTTTCATTGATCTTCAGCAAAATTTTACTTACGGGTAATATTAATGATATTGTTCGATAATTTCCGCATTCTGTTGGATCACCTTTCTTTGGAACAGGCATAGATATGGATCTCTTCTAGGCAGTTGGCCAGGTAGCTGTCTTCCAAATTTCTTGGCATAGATGAGTGAGCACTTCCAGCACTGCATCCATTTGTGGAAACATCTCAATTGGTATTCATTCCATCAATTTCTGGAGCCTTGTTTTTCACCAGTGCCATCAATGCAGTTTGGACTTCTTCTGTTAGTACCATCAGTTCTTGTTTATATGCCATCTCCTGAAATGACTGAACGTTGACCCATTCTTCTTGGAATGAACAGTGACGCTATTTTTTCCATCTTCTTCTGATGCTTCCTGCATCATTCAGTATTTTCCCTACAGATTCCTTCAATACTGCAATTCGAGGCTTGAATTTTTTCTTCAGGTCTTTCAGCTAAGAAATGCTGAACGTATTCTTCCCTTTTGGTATTCTAACTCCAGGTCTTTGCACATGTCATTATAATACTTTACTTTGTCTTCGTGAACCATCCTTTGAAATCTTCTGTTCAGCATTTTTGCTTCATTATTCCTTCCTTTTGCTTCAGCTACTTGACATTCGAGAGCAAGTTTCAGAGTCTCTTTTGACATACATTTTGGTCTTTTCTTTCTTTCCTGTCTTTTTAGGCACCTCTTGCTTTCTTCATTTATGATGTCCTTGATGTCATTCCACAACTCGTCTGGTCTTCAGTCATTAGTGTCCAATATGTCAAATCTATTCTCGAGATGGTTTCTAACTTCCAGTGGGATATACTCAAGGTTGTACTTTGGCTCTCTTGGACTTGTTTTGATTCTCTTCAGCTTCAACTTGAACTTGCATATGAGCAAGCGATAGTCTGTTCAGCAGTCAGCTCCTGGCCTTGTTCTAACTGATGATATTGAGCTCTTCCATTGTCTCTTTCCACAGATGTAGTTAGTTTGATTTCTGTGTATTCCATCCAGCACGGTCCACATGTATAGTCACCATTCATGTTGTCTAAAAAAGGTATTTGCAATGAAGAAGTCGTTGGTCTTGCAAAATTCTATCATGCAATCTCCAGCATCATTTCTATCACCAAGGATATATTTTCCAACTACCAGTCCTTCTTCGTTTCCAACTTTCACATTTGAATCACTGGTAAGTACCAATGCCTCTTGATCACGTGTTTGGTTAATTTCAGACTGCGGAAGTTGTTAAAAATCTTCAATTTCTTCATCTTTGGCCTTAGTGCTTTGGTGCATAAGTTTGAGTAACAGTCATATTAACCAGTCATCCTTGTAGGAGTGTGGATATTACCCTATCACTGACAGCACCGTACATCAGGATAGATCTTGAAATGTTCTTTTTGATGCTGAACGCAATGCCATTCCTCTTCAATTTGCCGTTCCCAGCCTAGTAGATCATATGAGTGTCTAATTCAAAATGGTCAATACCATGGTGTCCACTTCAGCTCACTAATACCTAGGATATCGATCTTCATGTGTTCCATTTCATTTTGATGATTTCCAATTTTCCTAGATTCATACTTCGTACATTCCATGTTCCGATTAAATAGATGTTTGCTGCCATTTCTTCTCATTTTGAGTCATGCAACATCAGAAAATGTAGGTCACAAAAGCTTGACTCCATCCACCTCATTAAGGTCGACTCTACTTTGAGAAGGCAGCTCTTCCCCAGTCTTATTCTGAGTGCCTTCCAACCTGACGGGCTCAAATCTGGCACTACACCAGGCAGTTTTCCACTACTATTCATAAAGTTTTCACTGGCTAAATTTTTTTGAGAAGTAGACCACCTGGTCCTTCCTAGTCTTAGTCTGGAAGCTCAGCTGAAACCTGACCACCATGGGTGACCCTGCTGGTATCTGAATACCAGTGGCATAGATTCCAGCATCACAGCAATATGCAAGCCACCACAGTATGACAAAATGACAGATGGGTTGGGTTGGTCTCTATGCATTTGCCTATTCTAGATTATACAATATTTGTCCTTTTTTGTCTGCCACTTCACTTAGCATAATGTTTTCAACATTCCTCTATGTTGTAGCATGTATCAGTAATTATTTTTCTTTATGGATGAGTAATATTTCATTATACTTATATACCACATATTGTCTATCCATTCATGTGTTGACGGATCATTTAGGCTGTTTCCATTCTTGTGTATTGCAAATAGTGCTCCAAGGAACATTGGGTTACAAGTATCTGTTGGCACTCCTCCTGTCAAGTCTTTTGGATATATTCCTAGGAGTACTGCTGGGTCATACGATAATTCTGTTTCAATTTTTTCAGAAATTGCCAAACTGTTTTTTCGCAGTGGCTGTACACTTTACAATCCCACCAGCAAAGGATGAGGGTCCCAATCTCTCCATAACCTTGTGGACACTTGTTTTCTATTTTTTTTAAATCATAGCCATCTTAGTGGATGTCAAGTGATACCTCATTGTGGTTTTGATTTGCATTTCCCTAATGAGTAATGGTGGTGAGCATCTTTTCATTTGTTTGTTGGACCATTTTAATATCCTCTTTGGTTAAATGTCTATTCAAATCCTTTTCCTATTTTTTTACTGGGTTGTCATTTTGTTGTTAAGTTGTAAGAGTTCTTTATATATTCTGGATATTAAACTCTTATCAGATACATGGTTCCTAAAAATGTTCTCCCAATCCATAGGTTGTCTCTGCACTTTGTTGATAAAGTCCTTTGATGAACAAAAGTTGTTAATTTTGATGAAGTCCCATTTAACTATTTTGTCTTTTGTGACTTGTGCTTTTATCCCTGTTTTCTTCTGAGACTTTTAAGGTTTTAGTTCTTACATTGATGTCCTTGATCCACTTTGAGATAGTGTTTGTATACAGTGTGAAGTATGGAGCAAGGTTCATTCTTTTGCTTGTGGAAATTCAGTTGTACCAGCATCATTTATTAAATAAACTATTCTTTCCACATTGGATGGACATTTTAGTCTCATATAAAATCGACTGGCCACATATCAAGGGTCCATCATAAGAATTAGTGTGGACTTCTCTCCAGAAACTCTGGAGGCCAGAAGACAATAAATCAGCATATATAAAATACTGAAGGAAAACAATTACCAACCAAGAATTCTTTACCCAACAAAGCTGTCATTCACAAATGAGGGGGAAGTCAAGGCATTCCCAAATAAACAGAAGCTCTGGGAACCTGCCACTAACAGACCAGCTCTGCAAGTACTACTTAAGAAAGTTCACCAAATGGAAGAGAAAGAACATTAAACAAATACTAGAATATACACAAGGGAAATTAAGGGGGGTGGGGTGTGTGGAGAGATCTCCAAAAAACCTAACAGCATGGGCAAATAAAAGGACCAAGTATATGATATTTTCAGGGAATAAACTCAATAGTTAAGCAATAGTTAGGTTCCCCAAGCAATATAATACTAAGTGTGTCAAAAATAAGTACAAATTAAACACATCAGATATAGGATTTACAATGATGTCAATGGCGACTCACCAACAGAAAAGGGGGAGAAGCAAAACAGGAATAGTTTTGGTATTTTACTGTTGTATGTTACTTGTTGTTCGTATGTTAAATGTTGTTCCAATTGTAAGTTGTGTTATGTAATATTTGTGGTAACCACTAAGAAAACTCCTAAAAAAAATACACAGGAGAAAAGAAAGAAGAAACTCAAAAAGATTCATCACAAAAACAGCAGCTAAACACAAGAAAATGAAAGTAAAAAGACAAAGAAAATATATGACATTCAAAAAATTAGCAAAATTAATGAGGTAAATACTTCGTTTTCAGTAATAACCTTAAATGTAAATAGGCTAAACTCCCCATGCAAAAGGCAGAGAGTGACATGACGGTTTTAAAAAAACATGATCCATCCTTTTGCTGCCTGTAAGAAACAATCCTCAGATATAAGGACACAGACTGAAAATAAAAGGATGGAAAAAAATATTCCATGCAACCACTAACCAAAAAAGGGCAGGGGCAGCCATACAGGTATCAGATAAGATAGACTTCAAGTAAAAATCCATTTAAAAAGATAAAGAAGTACATTACACAATAATAAAAGGGTCAATCCATCAAGAACACATAATAATTATAAATATATATGTACCTAACGTCAATGTTCTAAAATAAAAAATACATAAAACAAATATTCACTAATGTTAAAGGAGAAATAGATAACTCCACAATAATTCTTGGGGATTTCAACACATCACATTCAATTCTAGATGGAACATATAAAAACAGTATCAATAAGGCACGGACAACTTAAATAAAACCATAAGCCAATTTCACCTAATGGACATATTTAGAACACTGCACCCATCATCAGAAATACATTTTTCTCCATTACACATAGATCATTTTCCAGAACAGACCATACGCTAGGCCACAAAACAAGTCTCAACAAATTTTAAAAGACTGAAATCATACAAACCATCTTCTCTGACCGTAAGGGCATGAAGCTAGAAATCAACAACAGGAAAAATAAAGAGATGAATAAATGGAAACTAAATAATACACGCTACTAAAAAACTACTGGGTCACTGAAGAAACCAAAAGTTAACTTAAAAAATACTTCAAATCAAGTGAAAATGAAAAGACATCAAAATTTTGGCACAGTGCTCAGAGGAAATTCATAGCAATAAATGCCTACATTAAAAAAGAAGATCCAAGATCAGTAACTTAAACTAAAAACTTGAAAACATAGAAAAGGAACAGCAAAAGAAGCCCAAAGTTACCAGAAGAAAGGAAGTAATAAAGATTAGAGGAGAAACAAATGAAACGGAAAACAGAAAAACAACAGAAAGAATCAACAAAACCGGAGCCCGGTTCTTTGAAAGATCAGTAAAACAGACAAAGCACTGACTAGACTGACAAAAGAAAAAAAGAAGGAGAAATAAACAAAATAAGAAATCATACACCATGATCAAGTGAGGTTCATACCAGGAATGCAAGAGTGGTTCGACCTTAGAAAATCAATCAGTGTAATTCACTCAGAAATAAAACAAAGCAAAACAAAAACAAAATGATTGTACCAACTGATGCAGAAAAGGCATTTGATAAAATCCAACCCCTCTCAGCATAATAGAAATAGAGGGGAAATTTCTCAACATAATCTATGGCATATATGAAAAACCAACAGCCAGCGTGATTCTCAACGGAGCAAGACTGAGAGGAATGAGACAAGGATGCCTGTTACCACCACTCTTATTCAGTATTGTACTGGGAATCCAAGCCAGAGTGGTAACACCAGAATGAGAAAGAATGTAACCAACGTGACTGAATTATACAATATAGGAGTTGTTGAATTAGTGTATGTTTTGCTGTGTATATTTTCGCCAAAAATATAATTTAAAAAACAGCCCAGATAATTATATTTTCAGTTATTTCGAGCCTGCCTGTTTTCTATACCCCACAAAACTGCACCCAACATCTGCTAGCCTTAGAAAAAAAAAAAAAAAGACCATTGCCATCGAGTCGGTTCTGACTAATAGCGACCCTATAGGACAGAGTAGGGTCCCATAAGGATTCCAAGAAGCAGCTGGTGGATTTGAACTGCTGACCTTTTGGTTAGCAGCCAATCTCTTAACCACCACACCACCAGTGCCATAAATAGGATAAACCCTGGGGCTATAAAAGACTTCAAACTCCTATTGCCCTTTGGCGCCCTCTGACCCAGAGGTTCCCCACGTTGCCACTCAGTGACATCATCTAGACAAGTGGGTCCGCTCTTAGATCCCCATCTCCCTGAGGAGTTCCCTTGCCCTTTTTCCTTCTGGGTTGCCCACATGCCCCTTCTTTTGGAAGGTCTTATGCTGTGAGGAACTTCCCCCAAATGCAAACCTATCAAAGTATTACCCACATAAAGCTCATTATAAGCTCCTGCCAGCTCAGTCTTATCTTTTCCTTCATCAGCCCCCTAGTCCCTCGAACTCACTTCAAAGTGGTGACAAGGATGAGAAGATTTCAGCGATGATCACAAACTTTATATGGGGTTCACTTGGTCAGGAGGACAATCAAATGGCAAAGAAATCTTGGATGGGCTCAAGTGGCTGTGACTCAAAATTTGTAACACCTTTTCTACTCTGTTCTACGGGGTCGCTGAGTCGGAATCAACTCAATGGCAGTGGGTTTGGTTTTTCGGTTTTCTGTATGAGGTTGTCAAGGCATTGCTCTTTGCTGTGCTGCATTTGGTCTTTTTCATAATATACCCCTGTAACCTCTTTGGCCTCCCCAAAGCACCAGTGTTTTGAGTAAACCCATACCATTAAAACTGACTTTTGAGGTCAGAAGTCCCCCGCTATCCAGGAAGGGAGGTCAGCCCACCTGCCTGGGGCCCTCGCTAGATACGGACTGGACTTTTAAGATCTGTGGGCCCAAACAGAAATGGGGAGGAGTGCATGCCTCTGGATGGAGGGTGGGCTGCCCCTGACCCCATAGTGCACTTAGAGGAGCTCCCTAAGACCTGCTGATGATTTGCTGTACTCCAAGGCTAGAGGACATTCTCGTCCCTTAGTACCATTATAGCAGGCAAAGGAGCCAAGAAGGCAGAAGCATCAGGCAGAGGCCGGTCTCATCAGCATAGTTGGGGCAGCCATCTTTACAATCAGGTAGCATGCCTCTGGAGCCCTGGTGGTGTAGCGAGCGGTTAAGAGCTCTGCTGTTAACCGTAAAGGTCGGCAGTTTGAGTCCACTGGCTGCTCCTTGGAACCCTGTGGGGCAGTTCTACTCTGTCATATAGGGTCAGTATGAGTGAGAATCTACTTGACAGCAACGGGTTTGGTTTTTAGCATGACTCTGTTCCTCTCACACTCATATCTGCTGCTGCAGACAGCATCGTTTCAGCCTCTCCCACAAGGGATATCAAGACCCCAACTCCTGGGCCAAACAGGATTAAGTGTTACTTAAGGTTCCTAAAGGCAAAGAAGTTTATATCCTTCTCCTCCCAGGACTATAAAAAACGTTAGTGTCCTGCTGAACAAGTGGTCCAAACCATGAAGCATGTTGGACCTTGCTGCTTGTGGCCACTTCTCACCAAGATACCACCTGGAGAGGAGATAGCAGCTTCAACTTATAGGTTAGACTGGGAAAATATTTGCTAATTCCCTTGAAGAAGAGACTTCATGATCTCACCATAATAGTGACTGGGATAATTTACCCTCTGCCCTGCCAGTAACAACTCACAAAGTGATAAAGACAGAAAAAACAAAATGGGAGGGCCAAGAAAGGGTGGTTCTTGCTTGGAGGCCCAGTCTCTCCTTAAGGACCTTTCCCAGGAACCATATTTTCTATGTTGTAGATAGCTACCTGTATCCTAATGCGAGCTGAAGTTAGACAACCAGCTGCCATAGTATGGGACGGGAAACGAATCTGCACAAGTCCACAGAGGAGTCTTTGAACTTCAGTCCATGTGTGCCTTGTTGACGTTGATGTTTATGGCTTGGAAGGCTGCTACATTAAGCCTTGTAACACCTCAGGCAGATTGCCACTGGAAAAAATAAACCTAAGCCAAAGATCTCCTTCATCATCTGGGAATGCTGGCATTGGCTTATCAGGCACAGGTCGTGTGCAGCATGATGAATAAGCAGGTCCAGAGGAGGCTGAACTGAGGTCTGAGTCTATCCAGTTGTTTCTTAGTTGTGTCCTGCCAAATATAAGTACCCCTTACTGGCAATGATGACTAAGACTAAAACAGTTAAGAGGCCATAGGTACCCTGGATTTAACAGAAACACATGAAAGACAAACTCAGAGTAAAGTGTTGCCTGTTAACTCTACAAATAGCACCTCACCTGGCCTAAGCCACAATTACTATCAACAGTGAGGCCAGCCCCCCACACCTAAACCACACAAACCATCCGAAGCCATCCTCATAAGTCCCTGCTATGCTTCAGTCCAGTGTTGCAGCCACCGTGTCAATTCATCTCATGGAGGATCTTCCTCTTTTTTGCTGACCACCTACTTTTCCAAGCATGATTTCTTCCAGGGACTGGTCCCTCCTCATAACATGTCCAAAGTATGTAAGACAAAGTCTCACCATCCTTGGTTCTAATGAGCATTCTGACTATACTTCTTCTAAGACAGACTTGTTTGTTCTTCCGGTAGTCCATGGTATATTTAATATTCTTCACCAACACTATAATTCAAAGGCATCAATTCTTCTTCAGTCTTCTTATTCACTGATCAGCTTTCGCTTGCTTAAAACACCATGGCTTCGGTCAGGTGCACCTTAGTCCTTAAAGTGACATCTTTGCTTTTTAACACTGCAAAGACTTTTTCTGCAGATTTGCCCAATGCGTTGTGTCATTTGATTTCTTGACTGCTGCATCCATGAGTGCTGATTGTGGATCCAAGTAAAATGAAATCCTTGACAACCTCAATCGTTTCTCCATTTATCATGATGTTGCTTATTGGTCCAGTTGTGAGGATTTTTGTTTTCCTTAGGTTGAGGTATAATCTATCCCTAAGTGCTTCAAGTCCTCTTCACTTTCAGCAAGCAAGGTTGTGTCATCTGCGTACCACAGGCTGTTAATGACTCTTCCTCAAATCCTGATGCCTCATACTTCTTCACACAGTCCAGCTTCTCCGATTATCTGATCAGTATACAGATTGAATAAGTGCAGTGAAAGGATGCAACCCTGACACACACCTTTCCCGACTTTAAACCATACAGTATCCCCTTGTTCTGTTCGAACAACTGCCTCTTGGTCTAAGTACAGGTTCCTCACAAGCACAATTAAGTGTTCTGGAATTCCCATTCTTTGCAATGTTATTCATAATTTGTTATGATCCACACAGTCGAATGCCTTTGCATGGTCAATAAAACCCAGGTAAATATCTTTCTGGTATTCTCTGCTTTCAGCCATGATCTACCTGACATCATCAATGATATCCCTTGCTCCATATCCTCTTCTGAATCTGGGTTGAATTCCTGGCAGTTTCCTGTCCATGTTCTGCTGCAACCTCTTTTGAGTGATCTTCAGGAAAATTTTACTTGTGTGTGATATTAATATCGTTCAATAATTTCTGCATTCTGTTGGGTCATCTTTCTTTGAAATGGGTACAAATATGGATCTCTTCCAGTTGGTTGGCCAGAACGCTGTCATCCAAATTTCTTGGCACAGATGAGTGAATACTTCCAGCGCTGCATCCGTTAGCTGAAACATCTCAACTGGTATTCCATCAATTCCTGGTGCCTTGTCTCTCACCAATGCCTTTAGTGTAGTTTGGACCTCATCCTTCAGTACCATCAGTTCTTGATCATATGCTACCTCCTGAAATAGTTGAATATTGACCCGTTCTTTTTGGTAGTGACTCTATGTATCACTTCCATCTGCTTTTGATGCCTGCTGCATTATTTAATAATTTTCCCGGTAGAATCTTCAATATTGCAACTCGAGGCTTGAATTTTTTCTTCAGTTCTTCCCTTTTGGTTTTCTACCTCCAGGTCTTTGCACATGTCGTTATAATACTTTACTTTGTCTTCTCAAGTCACCCTTTGAAATCTTCTGTTCAGCTCTTTTACTTTATCATTTCTTCCATGTGCTTTAGGTACATTCAAGAGTAACTTTCAGAGTCTCTTCTGACATTATTTTGTCTTTTCTGTCCTGTCTTTTTAACGATTTCTTGCTTTCTTCACGTATGATGCCCTTGATGTCATTCAACAACTCGACTGGTCTTCAGTCATTAGTGTTCAATGGGTCAAATCCATTTTTGAGATGGTCTCTAAATTCAGGTGGGATATACTCAAGGTCCTACTTTGGCTCTTGTGGACTTCTTATTCAACTTCCATTGGAACTTGCATATGAGCAATTGGCCCCTCGTCTTGTTCTGACTGATGATATTGAGCTTTCCACTGTCTCTTTCCACAGATGTAGTGGATTCAAATCCTGCGTCTTCCATCTGGTGAGGCCCACGTGTATAGTCACCATTTATGTTGGTGGAAAAAGGTATTTGCAAGGAAGAATTTGTTGGTCTTGCAAAATTCTATCATGTGATCTTTGGCATCGTTTCTATCACCAGGGCCATATTTTCAAACTACCTATCCTTGTTTCCAACTTTCGTATCCCAATTACCAGTAATTATCAATGCATCATGATTGCATGTTCAATCGGTTTCAGGCTATAGAAGTTGCTAATAATCTTCAACTTCTTCATCTTTGGTCTTAGTGGTTGGTGTATGAATTTGAATAGGCATACAACTGGTCTTCCTTGTACGTGTATAAATATTATTCTATCACTGACACTGCTGTACTTCAGGATAGATCCTGGAATGGTCTTTTTCACAATGAATGCAATGCAGTTCTACTCTGTCCTATAGGGTCACTATGAGTTGGAATCAACTTGATGGCAATGGTTTTTTTTTTTTTTTTTAAGACACTGTTCAAAGGTGGGAAAGGGTATATGATTGATCATCACATTCTGTGAAGGAGAGAAAGAACTAAGGATGGATCAGCAGATACTCATTAAGGCAGGTTAATGGACCCAGTAAGGTGTGGCCAAACACTGCCTGAAGGTGTTACTAAGACAGATACTGTGCATGGTGGGGGGTGTTTTAGGGGGAATGCCTAGCCCCATCTTCTGCGGCCCCACCCCCTTGACCTAATACTGTTCGTTTGTGCCCCTCTCTACTTCTGTTGTGAGCCATGATGTAAAATGGGTTTGTAGAGGGCTGTACCTCTCGGTAATTAATTGACATTACCCAGTGATGAGATTACAAGTTTTTACTTACTTACATAGGGGTTAAGATACAGATGAATTTAGTAAGATTCATTATGAGGTCAGTCCACCTCAGACCTCAGGGTGAGTTAACAGAGGAAATCTCTTCTGCACACATTAAGGCCCCAAGACACACTGCACATGAAAGACCACGAGGCAAAGGGGTCTAGGGGTTTACCTTAGAATGCACGGGAACAGGGAAAGGGGGTGAGGAAAGGACTTTTGTTCAGCAGCACCTGGTCTGACCATCCTGTTACCATACTGCTGCGTCTTTGTTCAGACTCAAACAGTATAACATGGGTGCATGACCAGAAAGAACACTCCCTCCCATTTTCTAGCTATAAGATTAAGTTTGTACACCTGCAGTTCCTGATTAATGATATAATGGGTTAAGAATCAGCTCGAGAAACTACCTCCCCTGTGGTGCCTACTTCAGTACAATTGTCACAGAGTTGCTGGGAAGCAAATCTCATGCTGGGATACCAGTAGCTTTCCTCCAGCTACCCACCTTGCTTATCTGTTCATAGCAAAGGGAAGACCATTTCTGCACATCCTGCATGCCTGTATGCCACTCCTGGCATCACCAACAGACTGGCCTAGGGATACATCCTTCTTCTGGTGCAGCTTCCCAGATGCTGTTCACATCTGTGAGGCTGTTCCCACTCCAGTCTTGGGCCAACCTAACTTCTGAGGAAGGCCCACTCCCATCTGCCCTCTGGCTCCGAGGGCACATTGGTCAAGGCAGGATGAGGTTCTAGGGCAGGCAAAGCCTTTTTTCCAGTCACTCTGAAGCTGACCATGGGATTTGGGAATCCTGATGGGGATACTGGAACACTGAGCATCCCCTTGGGATTTCCTCTGCTTTGTTTTCCCTTCTTTAAATGATTGGCATCAGGTCAAACTTTTTACAATGACTTTTCAACTTTAGGGATAGGAAGGGGCACAGCCCAGGTAAAGCCTGGAGGTGAAACAGCCTGGTAGGTTTTAGGCAAGTTGGTTGTCTCCACTGGAGCCTCTTATGCTGCAATATAGAAAAATCAGAGAAGGGTCACAGGATGAGTAGGGGTCAATACTCCACAACATTCATTTATGGAGTGCCTGCTGTATATAAGGCATGGGTCTAGGATCAAAGCAGTGAACAAAACAGGCCAAAAGTTCTAGTGGGGGAGACACAAAGCAGGGTGTCATGGCAGTACATGAAGAACAATAAAGGAGGGGGGGTGCATGGATGATCGGAATTTTAAACCAGGCAGGAAGAGCAGCAAGGCCTCTGTGACACTGGAGTAAAGACATAAGTGAGGAAACCACTCAGATATAATAAAGGACACAGCAAATACAAAAACCCTGCGGTAGGACCTGCTGTGTGTAGCACATGAAGATGGTTTTTGTGGAGTATATGGCATGAAGAGGGACAGAATATATGTTGGGGTTTGCTTTGAGTTACTGATTTGTTATTTTAATTACGCAGGTCAGGACTTTAAGGAGAATGAGTTGGGAGAACTGTGACAGCAGAAGGGAGACAGGGGTAAACAGTTGACCCAGGTGATCTGAAAATACTTTTATCACTGAAGCCCTCTTGAGTGTAGTAGTTCACAAGAGACTATGCTGTGAGCTAAATTAGTGTCACCAGACACTGTCTGGGAGATAACAGCAGTAAGAAGACATGGTGTTTAGCACTAATGGGCAGGCATCAGGCATTGTCACAAGAAATTGGCTGTCAGAAGTATTAGGCATCAAAAGAAAATGCACTGGGGGCTCATGTAAGTCTAAGACACCCAACTGATGGGTAATGAGGGGGATTACAAGTCATGATGCTTGGAGCTAATTGGGGTCATCAGACACTATGAGGGTATTGTCTGTATACATGAAGAATTTTTTCATTTATTGTGGTATCTCTTCCTTGATAAAAATACTCAGTGAGGGATTGGATATGTATGCATAGCTGTGTTAAACAGAAGAATGAAAACATACAACTCTGGCAGACAGTATGTTCTGCAACATACACCCCAAAGAACTTAAGAGTTTATCCCTATTGTGTATATTGTTCTACCATTCCACTTGTTGGCGTTGTACCCATTCTAGACTAACACGATTATCATTAACATAATTTAATCTTTTCTATGAAGAATTTGACAATAATGATCCACCATATTTTCATTTCCTTCCCAAGATGACTGGCCCAAGATTTTATGATGCTAGTGACAATGTGGGAAGATTCCCCCTCATTCAGTGTCCTCTTAGAGTCCCTCTTCTGAATAGTCACGTGTGACATCCGGATGGAAGCACCTCTACCTACAATAACATACATACTTTTTATATTGCATGAATTCAACAATGTACAATCAGACCTGACCTCGGTTTTCTTAGTTTCTCTCAAGTGTGAATATTCTGATGCACATCGAGCACAGATTTCTGAAAGAAACCTTTCCCACAGATGACACACTTGAAGGGTTTGTCTCCAGTATGCGTTGTCTGGTGTTTATTCAAATTTGACCTATCAGTGAAGGCCTTCCCACACTCAGTACAAATGTAGGGCTTCTCTCCTGTGTGAATTCGCTGATGCACTTGGAGCTGTGATTTCTTAGTGAAAGATTTCCCACAGTCACTGCATTCATAAGGTTTTTCTCCTGTATGAATTCTCTCATGTGTAATCAATTCTGAATTCTGCCTGAATGTCTTCCCACATTCAAAACAGACGTAGGGCTTTTCTCCAGTGTGAGTTTTCTGGTGCTTACTGAGATTTGACCTGCCACTAAAGGCTTTCCCACACTCAACACAAACATAGGGTTTCTCTCCTGTGTGAATTTGTTGATGCACTTGGAGCTGAGATTTCGAAGTGAAGGATTTCCCACAATCACTGCATTCATAAGGCTTCTCTCCAGTATGGATTCTCTGATGGGTAATGAAGTTTGACTTCCGGATGAAGGCTTTTCCACACTCAGGGCATACATGGGGTTTCTCTCCAGTATGAATTTTCTGATGCACACTGAGTACTGATTTCTGGTTGAAGGCTTTCCCGCATTCATGGCATTCATACTGTCTCTCTCCACTATGAATTTGCTCATGTATATTGAGGTGTGACTTCTGGGTGAAGGCTTTTCCACAGGTAGTGCACTCATGAGGTTTCTCTCCAGTATGAATTCTCTGATGTGTAATCAAGTCTGATTGTTGAGTGAAGGCCTTTCCACATTTGTGACATCTGTAAGATTTCTCTCCTGTATGAGTTTTCTGATGTGTAATGAGATTTGACCTACTGGCGAAGGCCTTCCCACATCTAGTGCACATATAGGGCTTCTCTCCTGTGTGAATTCGTTTATGCACATGGAGTTGTGACTTGGAAGTAAATGATTTCTCACAGTAACCACATTTATAAGGTTTCTCTCCAGTATGAATTATTTGATGTGCAATCAAGTGGGCCTTCTGGATGAAGGCCAGCCCACATTTCATGCATAAATATGATTTTTCTCCAGTATGAATTCTCTGATGAACTGTGAGTGCTGACTTCTGAGCGAAGGCTTTTCCACAATAACTGCATTCATAGGGTTTTTCTCCAGTGTGAATCCTCTGATGTGTAATTAGCTCTGACCTGTAGGTAAAGGCCTTCCCACATTCAGTACAGATAGAAGACTTCTCTCTAATTTGAGCTTTCTTATGTGTAATGAGCTGGGAACTGCTGTTGAAGACCTTCCCACATTCAGTAGATATACAGGGCTTTATTCTTGTGTGAATTCGTTGATGTACCTGGAGTTGTGATTTGGAAGCAAAGGATTTCCCACAGTCATTACATACGTATGGCTTTTCTCCAGTATGAATTCTTCTGTGTGCAATCAAGTGTGTCTTCTGGATGAAGGCTTGTCCACATTCAATACATATAAAGGATCTCTCTCCTGTATGAATTTTTTGATGCATCTTGAGAGTGGACTTTTGCATGAATGCTTTGCCACAATCACTGCATTCATGGTGTCTCTCTCCAGTGTGAATTTTCCAATGTATACTGAGATCTGAACTATAAAAGAAGCCTTTTCCACATTCACTGCATTTATAGGGTTTTTTTCCAGTATGAATTCTCTGATGCCTGAAGAGAGAAGACATATGGAAAAAGGCTTTTCCACATTCATCGCACTTAAAGGACTTCTCTCTAGTATGAATTTTCTGGTGTGTAATATAGTCTCGCTTCTGTACAAAAGCCTTCCCACATTCAATACATATATAGAGTTTTTCTCCTGTGTGAAACTTCCGACGTACCTTGAATTGCAACTTCTGAGTGAAGACCTTTCCAAATTCAGCATGTTCATCGGGTTTCTCCTTAGTATGAATTTTCTGATGTTGGGAAGGTGCTTGTTTATAGCTGAAGATTTTTCCACATTGATTATAGTCCCCTAATTTCTCTCCTGTTGGAGTATTTTCATGATCCATATTTGAAGAAATTTTACCATACTTGACAATCTTATTAACATTCTTTGATGTGCTGTTTCTATTATGACTGTGTAAACGTAAATTACGTTTCAACCCATTTCCAAATGAGTCATGTTGATAGGTTCCTTCTTGGGAAGGAATAAGGTTTGGGCTCACATGAATTATTTTTCTTATGTCCTTATGTTCATAATCCTTCTCTGTATTCAAGATCTTCTTCATGAAAACAACATGACTTAAAGATTTCTTTTCTTTTTCCTGATAGTTCTCTATCTGGTCACCAATCTGCTGCAATTCTTCTAGAATGAGATACAATAAAAACCTTATTTGTATTACTACCTTCCCTCTCAATATGGAAAGAAGCTTTTATACAAATTCCCTGCTGCTGGGTTTCAAACCCAAATTCCTCTTCTCAAAGGAGAAGGAGTAGATGATTTTAGCTTAGAGAACTGCTAGCAAAGGCCAGAGGAGAAGGTACATATGGCTCATCCAGGCTGAAAATAAGAGACGAGGGTGAGGGTGAGTCATTGGATGAGAAGGGTCGTAATGGTGGTGATAGGAAACATTCTGGAATACAGTGCAACAGTTAGAGGAAATCAACTAGATGAAAACATTGCAACACAAACAGAAGTAGAAAGAATAAAACAAAGAACAAAATATACAGCACAGTAACAATTATTTAAACTAATGATACATATCCCTAAATCATTTTAGATTTTATAAAAGCATTTATAAGTCAAAACATATATCAAAAAAACATATATATACACATTATCAATACATACGTTTTAATCATATGAAACTCATAGAACAATTGCCTACAGTGGAAAGAGACACAGGTATGGGGTACAAAGAGAAAAGGGAATAAATCAAGGAATAAAATAAGAGAGACTCCTCACCTAGACTGATGATGATAGTGTTTCCTGAACTGAGGACTATGATTAACGCAAACTTGTCACGTGAAGCACAGAAATGGAGTAATAACAAAAATCAACCAACCAGCCAGAGACCACAGTCAATGTGAAATCACTCAAGCCACAGTGGAAGGAAGTGTCAGGAAGGATGATCAATAATGTCAAACGCAGCAGAAAAGTACTCTCCAAGGTTACATGACAGTGATCTTTAAGCCATAGATTAGAGGAAAGGCATGAGGAAGGCGGGGAAAGTGAGAAATCTCATGGCAGTGGCTACAAAGAAAACGGAAAGAAAATCTGGTTGGAGATGAAGTTCTGAGGCATCGCACAGTAAGAAAGAAATGAAAAGGGTTTAGCAGGAGTGGGAGTGTGATGCATGGCAATTTTGAAAGAAAGCAGATCCATGACTGCCTGAATGTGTAAGGAAAGAATGTAGGAATATGGGGAAGGTAGAAAGAAAAAAAAAAGTTAGAGAAAAGGAGCATAACAAAGAAAGTAAGGTATTTAGAAAGTAAGATAGGCAGGCTGGCATGTGATCCAGAACCCAAAAAGCCAAAGCAAGAAGAAAGCTGGGAATGACAAAGGTCATCCATGTAGAAGGCATTTAATTATCTGAGGCCAGTGTCAAAGGTCCTCAAGAAATACTAAAAATTTAGAACCTTCCAGAAAAACCATCTTAATAGCATTTTAAAGGTAGCAGCCTTTCTCAGGACAACTAATATTTACTCCCCTATCTCCCATCGGCCTGGGTCACACTCACTCACCTGGACAGCTCTGATGAGGGCTCTCACCCTGCTCCTTTCCTTGCTCCACCGTGAAGAAATCTGGTTTGGGACCCTGATACCCTATTCATGAAAAATGACAAAGGATTGGATCCACCTAAATATGTCTCAGAGGCCAATCAATAAAGCCTTGTTCTTCAATGCTTTGTTTTTGGAAAAGTAACCATATATCCCTGGGAATACAGTACTCTGTGTCTGTGTGGTGAAGAATTTAACTTCACCCAAAAAGAGGTCTGGCCTTTGTCCTGGCTCCTGGGGGGTAACCTCTACATCCTTGAAATTTCCTGAATGACAGTAGTGTCTTTGTTATTCACAGA
Organism: Elephas maximus indicus; assembly: GCF_024166365.1. Taxonomy (NCBI): domain Eukaryota; kingdom Metazoa; phylum Chordata; class Mammalia; order Proboscidea; family Elephantidae; genus Elephas; species Elephas maximus. The sequence continues at coordinate 115,995,664 of NC_064829.1, read as the reverse complement.
GGGTCCCTCAGACCATACTCAATAGTTGATACTAACAATATGACTCATGATAGGGCTGGTCAAACTGATAGTCTTAGGGTAGGAACTGGCCAGACAGGAAAGACCAATGATGTGATTAGAGAGTTGAGACTTTGAGCTACATTATATCACCCCAACTTCAGAGAGGGAAGTGGGCTGGAGACTGATTTCAATCACATGGGAAATAATTAAATCAATTGTGCCTACACAAAAAAGCCTCAATAAAAATTCCAGACACTGCAGCTTGGGTGAGCTTTCTGAGTGGGCAATATTCCATGTGTATAGATACACATCAGTACTAGGAGGGTTAATACATTCCCAAAGACATGGAAGCTTCATGTTTGGAACCCTCTCAGATTCTGTCCTGTGAATCTCTTCCTTTAGTTGGTTTTGATTTGTATCTTTTTGCTATAATAAAACTAATTTTAAGTATAGTGCTTTCCTGAGTTTTTTAAGTTGTTCTAGTGAATTATCAAACCTGAGGCAGTCTGTAGGGACCCCTGAATTTATGGCCAGCTGCTCTGAAGTGAGGGTGGCCTGGGGATCATGAACTTCTGGCTGATGTCTGAAGCAAGGGCAGTCTTGTCGGTACACCGTGCCCTCTAACCATGCAGTTTGGCTAAAATCTTGTAGTTGATGTCGTAAGTCTTGGGCAAACTTGGCAGTCTACAGGACTGTGCCCTTAATCCAGGCAGTTCAGCTAACTCTGGGTAGTTCCCCAAAGGGATGATGAAATCTGGGCAAATCAAGGACAAAATCGTCATATACTTCCGATGCCCCAGAGCATTCAGCAACAAAGAATGGAAGCACTCTCCAAGAGGCCGTCTCTATCCAGGTTACTTACCTACTGAAAGCAGGTGGCTGTAAGTCTCCAACATCACATCTCGGTACAGGTTTCTCTGATCAGGGTCTAAGTACTGCCACTCCTCTCTGCTGAAATCTACAGCCACATCCTTGAAGGACACTAATTCCTGTAATAGTACATTCCTGTTCAATGTGAGCAGTTGTCTTTGGGGGATGGAGAAATGATATTTACGAATATGGAATGTGGATTTTGTTTTTGTTGTCAGGAGCCCTGGCGGCACAGTGGTTAAGAGCTTGGCTGCTAACCAAAAGGTCAGCAGTTCAAATCCACCAGCCACTCCCTGGAAACCCTATGGGGGCAGTTCTACCCTGTCCTGCAGGGTAGCTATGATTAAGAATCAACTTGACAGTAACAGGATTGGTTCGGGTTTACTAAAAGTTCACCTCCCCTTTTCCCAACATTTTATTATGAAACCTTTCAAAGTTACAGAAAATTTAACAGAATTACACAGTGAACACCTGTATACCCACTGTCTAGGATCTATCATTAACATTTTACTCTACTCACACACATCTGCTGTTGTTAGGTGCCATCAAGTCAGCTCTGACTCATGGCAGCCTTACGTACAATAGAACAAAACATCACTCAGTCCTGTGCCATCTTCACAATCGCTGGTATGTTTGAGAACTCTGTTGCAACTATTGTATAGTGCCTTTCAATCTAGGGTGCTCGTCTTCCAGCACTATATCAGATAATATTCTGTTGTGACCCAAAAGATTTTTACTGGCTAATTTTCAGAAGCGTATCTTCAGGCATTTCTTCCAGCTTTGTCTTAGCCTGGAAGTTCTATTGAAACCTGTCCACCGTGGGTGAACCTACTGGTATTTGAAATACCAGTGGCATAACTTCTGCCATCACAACAGGACGCAAGCCTCCACAGTACAACAAACTGACAGATAAAAAACGGATCGCACATCTACCCATCCCTTTATCCATCACTTTACTTTTTTGATGCATTTCAGTATAAACTGCAGATGCTGGTATCCTTTCTCTCTAAATACTGCAGAATGCAAATCATTAACTAGAGTTTAACATTTGCTTACTACTTTTTAGGTAAAATTTTCATACAATGAAGTGCACAAATCTTTAGTGTACCATTTGAAGTTTTGACAAAACATACATGAGTGTAATACAGGAATTGTTTTTAATGATATTTCATATACAATGCATATCAAATATCTAGTTTTTCGTATTTTGTGGAATAAAGACATCTAAGAAACATCTTCTGCTATTCCTTGTGTATTAGTCAATTATTCTTTGTTCAAAACTGAAGATTGAGGCTCCTCCCCCAAGATGGCGACATAGGTAGTTGAGTGTCTCCATCACCCAACAATTTAAGAAACAAAATAGCACAAACGATACGGTGGAACTGATAGACTCAGACCTCTAGTGACTAATCTAAGAAATAAAACACCAGGGTGAAGGCAGACGGAAGAGCAAGACTACAAGGCAGGAAAATCTTTCTCTCCATCACTATGACCTGTCCAGGCCACATGTAATTCTGAGCTAGAAACAGCCAATGTTGGGCAGAACAACCGCCCTGTGAAATACAAACAGGCAACCGTGCTCCCTAGGGCTAGGACAGCAGTAGAGAAACTTAGGTCCATTATTTCGAAGTCTTAACATCAGTCTGGATGGAGCCAGAAAAAGAGACAAAAAGTGAGATCCTCAGAAGAAATCAGTCCCCTCCCAGTCCAGCAAGACTAAAAAAAGGGGGAGAAGGAAACGTATTGCCTACAGGCTCCATAACAAAAGAGACATGTTGAAACTCAACGGATATAAAAATAGGGTGATTCTCTGAGCAGACCTTCAGAGACTTAAACCTTTCCCAAATACCTAAAACCTATGAAATCAGATCAGAACATTTTATCAACCAAGGAAGTGCCTGAGGCCCCACCACAGGACAGGGAAGAGCAGCACACACTCCCAGAATGGCTGGCTGACTCCCAGGACAGGCAGGAAACCCTGGTGGCATAATGGTTAAGAGCTAAGGCTGCAAACCAAAAGGTTCCAATCCACCAGGCGCTCCTCGGAAACCCTATGGGGGCAGTTCTGCTCTGTCCTATAAGGTCACTATGAGTTGGAATCGACTCTACCACGAGTTTGGTTTTTTTGTTTCCCCCAGGCTTTGCAACAGCACAATCTGGAAAGGCTTCCTGCAGAGAAAATTATCTTTATGTCCCTCCAAAGACTCAAACAAATGGTTAGTCAGTGCTAGAAAAACCAAGGGCCAGAGAACCAAAAAGACAAGCTTCTCTTGGCCCTGCCGTCTGTCACCACCACTCTGCCGCAGGGCCTCTTCTGAGCCTGCTGCCGCCAACTCTGCCGCCGAGCCCCTTCCGGGCCTGTCACTCTTTTCAGGGTGACAGCAACCCACCCATGTCACAGCTCTTTTAGCAGGTTCCTAGGCCACAAAACAAGTCTCAGTAAATTTAAAAAGACCGAAATTATGTAAACCTGAAGATTGAAATCTCTTGACATCTTCTTGCAACTGAATGAACAACCTGTGACACTAGTTTCTGAGCAATCTAGGATCAATCATTATGCTACTCCTGGAAACACAGAAATGAATTATTAGTTTCTAGTCTTCTAGCAACTTGAAAAGACTTGGAAGATAAACAAGACTGAAGTTTAAAGACAAAAAAGAGACACAAGTTCACTAGGTTTTAAAAGGTGAGGCACACTGAGGGCTCAAAAGAGGGAAAAGTACATTCTACATGGAGTAAGTTTACACTCTCTACAGTGAAGGAATTTAAGCTGTAAGATGAGAAGTCTGACACAGAGTGAGGGTGGGGAGATATTTCCCAGAAAAGACAAAGCAAATACTACAGATAGAAAAAGACGTAAGTCTGGGGAACAGCAAATCGTGCTGTATATCGGGGAACAGACTGCATGATGTGTCAGGAAGGTAGCTTTGGGGAAAACCTATCATAGAACAAGTACAGATTCTTACACTTTAAGTAAAAGAATTAGGATAATCAGATTTGTATCTACAAGTTTTTTTTCTATAAGTGTACTGAAGGATAGCCAAGTATCTGGTGAGAAAAAGTTCTTCTTTATAGAGTGATTCTGACTAACAAATGAAGAAGTTAGAATAGAAGTAGAATATTATTTTGTTAACTCCTAATGAGATAGGGTCAGCAAAAAAGAGGAAGACCCTCCACAAGATGGACTAACACAGTGGCTGCAACAATGGGCTTGAGCATAACAACAACTGTAACGACGGCGCAGGACTGGGAAGTGTTTCTTTCGGTTATACACAGGGCTGCTATGAGTCAGAACCGACTCGACAGCACTGAACAACACAATGAAATGATGGATTTAGACAATAATCACGAATGTATGCTCAAATGTATAGGTGAAAGGCTGAAGGGAAGCTTATAATGGATATCAGCTGATAATATATGCACCCACTAATCAATCTTAACATCACAACAAGAGTTAACCCGTTATTACATGCCTCCTGACATGACACAATAATTAATTTCATTATATCACATTAGAAGTATTCTTGCCAAAACAAAAATCAAACCTGAATCTCATCAAGCCTACAGATCTAACTACCATTCAATTCATAGGCAATGTGAAGAACAGAGGAACATACTGAACAATATCAAGACCAACAATATCAGCCAAATCCAAATGACTAGTTTCTTCAAAAAATAAATTACAAATACGGAGGAAGTCAGCACAACTGGACTAAACCAAAAGCTAAGAAGTGTCCTGAATTCAACCAAACACTTCGAGGGAAAAGGTAGGAAGGGTCAAAGATCTGGGGACCACGGTTTCGGGGGACATCTAGGTCAATTGGCACAACAAAGTTTATTAAGAAAATGTTCTGCATACC